>NC_043711.1:77040972-77042089 GCF_006229205.1 Suricata suricatta | reverse complement strand
TAGGATATGAGAAAGGGGTCCAACTTTAGTCTTTTGCATATGAATATCCAGTTATTCTAGCATCATCAGTTAAACTGTTCTTTCCATACTGAATGGTTTTCACACTCTTGTCAAATATCAACTGGCCATAGCTGGTTGGGATACATTTCTGGACTCTCAAATCTATTCTGTTGGTCTATGCCAGTAGCACATTGTTGTGATTACTGTAGCTTTGTAGTAAGTTTTGAACTCGGAAGTGTTAAGTCTTTGTTTTTTTTTTATCAAAACTGTTTTCGTTTTTTGGGACCCCTTCAATTCCATAAGAATTTTTGGACTGGCTTTTCTGTTTCTGCAAAAAAAAAAAAAAAAAAAAAAAGACTGAAATTTTGATAGAAATTACACTGACTCTATACAGATCACTTTGGGTAATCATCCCATTATTTTGGTTTATTGTATTTTCATTTTTATCCAGCTCAAATGTTTTCTAATTTTGTGTTTTCTTTAAACCATGGGCCGTGTAGAAATATAGTATTTCTTTCCAACTATTCGTGGGTTTCCCAAATTTCCTTCTTTTGGTGATATCTAATTTAATTCCATTATGATCAGGGAACACATCTTGTCAGGTTTCAAATCTTTTAAAGTTATAGAGACTTGTTTTATGACCTAGCATGCATGTCCTGCTTCTTTTTGTATATAAAGTTTAGCAGAACAGAGTTATGCTCATTCATTGATGTTTTGTCCATGGCTGGTTTTGAGTTAAAAAAGCAGAGTTGAGGCTCTGACAGAGACAGTACAGTTAATAAGTCGAAAATATTGACTATGTGACCCTTTAAGAAACTTACACAAAAATTTTAAAATGTTTTTATTGATTTTTAAGAGAGAGACAAGAGGGGGTGGAGCCAAGATGGCGGAGAGGAAGGGAGCTCTGTAAACTCCGTCCGCACCATTTTTCGAACTGAGAAGGATATTACGTTCATCTGCGAGAGCGGAAGGAGAAAATACGAACTCCAGAAGGAATAGAACTTCAAGGATATCTGAGTGAGTGGGGGCGAACGGGGGAGATCCGAAAACGGGCCAGCCCGGGACGGGCAGGGGAGGTAAGATCCCCAGCCCAAGGTGGCGCAAGCGCGCAGCGCCT
>NC_043711.1:77033890-77040872 GCF_006229205.1 Suricata suricatta | reverse complement strand
AAGAGGTGGTGGTGATGGTGGAGGGCACTTAAGGGGAAGAGCACTGGGTGTTGTATGGAAAACAATTTGACAATAAAATATTATGGAAAAAAAAAAAGAGAGTGAGAGAGACAGAGACAGAGCAAGTAGGGGAGGGGCAGAGAGCAGGAGGGAGACCAGAGACTGACATGGGGCTTGAACTTACAAGCTGTGAGATCATGACTGAGCCATCCAGGTGCACCCCCTTTAAGAAACTTTTTAACCAACAGCTGGTAGCATATGGTCTATTTTTAAGGTTATTCCATATGTGCTTAAGAAGAATTGATATTCTGCTGTCATTAGGTATTCTATAAATGCCTGTTAGGTCAAGTTGGTTGATACTGTTCAACTTTTATAGATCTTTGGTGATATTTGGTGTAATTGTTCTACACATTATTGAGAGTGAGGTCTTAATATTTTTAATTCTTATTGTTGAATTACCTATTTTCCCCTCTAATTTTGTCAGTTTTGCTTTGTGTACTTTGGGGCTTAGCTGTTAGGTGGATATTAGTTTTTAACTGTTATATCTTCTTGATAAATTGATCATTTTATTATAAAATATCTTTGTCTCATAATTTTTTAAAAGTCTATTTTGTCTGGTATTGACATAGTCACTCTAGATGTTGCTAGAAATTTTTGTAAGATTTCTCTATTACAATCATTTTTGGTCTTTGAATTCAGTGTGTCTCATATGACAGAATACTGATGGACCTTTTTAAAATCCAGTCAGAAAATGTCTGCCTTTTGATTGAAGTAATCTAGTCACATTCAATGTTATTATTGCTATGCTTGGATTTATGTGCCATTTTTCTATTTGTTTTCCATATATCTCATGCCTTTTTTCTGACCTTTTTTTGTATTGAGTGGATATTTTCTAGTGTACCATTTTAATACCTTTTTTGAATTTTATTTTTTAAATGCTTATTTTTGAGAGAGAGAGAGAGAGAGAGAGAGGAAACAGCATGAGCAAGAGAGAGGCAGAGAGAGAGAAACAGAACTTGAAGCAGGCTCCAGGCTCTGAGCTGTCAGCACAGAGCCCGAAGTAGGGCTCAAACTCATGAACTGCGAGATCATGACCTGAGCTGAAGTTGGCTGCTTAACTGTTGGAGTTACTGATGTGCCCCACCTTTTTTGAATTTTAAAATATTTTTTCCTAATTGATAATTTACTGATATAATTGTAGACTCATATGCAAGAAATAATAGATCATTTGTATATTTTGCCAAGTGTCCCACAGTGCTAACATATTACAGTATAAAATAATAAGTATATATTAGTTATAACTATAATATAACGAACAGGGGATGACCACTGATACAACCAATCTTACTCAGATTTCCTCAGTTTTCCTTATGCTTGTTTGTGTGTGCAGATATGTGTGCATCTACCACCACAGAGACAAATGCTGAACAGTTCCAACACCAGAAAGATTCTTTCATGACAACACACTACTGCCCTTCACTCTTAGGCCCTAATCTCTGGCAATGACCAGTATGTCCTCTGTGTCTAAAATGTTGTCATTTCAAAACTGATATATAAATGGAATAATAAAGTATGAAACTTTTTAGACTTGGCTTTTAGCCTTTTTCACTCAGCATAATTCTCTGGAGATTCAACTAGGTTGCTGAATGTATAGTTTATTCCTTTTTATTCCACAGTTATGTATGTATCACAGTTCGTTTAGTCATTCATCTGCTAAAAGACATCTGGGTTGTTTCCAGTTTTGGCTAATATAAAAAAATCTGCTATGAACATTTGGGTACAACACATTTCTAAAATCCATGGGTCAAAAAGAGATCTCAAAGGATACTTACAAAAAATACAGTAAAGTTGATTGAAAATACATTAACATTTGTGAGAAACAGATAAAGCAGTATCCAGAGAGAAATTCGTATCACTAAAATGCATACTTCAGAAGAGAAGAATTTCAAATCAATCTAACCTCCACATCAAGACTCTAAAAAATGAGCAAAATAAACCCAAATTAGACAGAAAGAAGGAAATAATAAAGAGCAGATATCAATGAAATGAAAAACAGGAAAATGATCTAGAAAACCAATGAAACAAAAAGCCACATCTGTTTTTAGAAAAGATCAATAAAATTGACAAATCTGTAGCAAGAATGATTTAAAAAGAGCACAAATTATCAATATCAAAAATTAAACAAGAGGTATCACTACAGATCCAACAGCCATCAAAAGGATTAGGCCATTCGCACATAAATTTAACAACCTAAATAGAAAAAATCAATTCCTCAAAAAACACAAACTACCAGCACTATAATATAAAGTAATCTGAATAGCTTTGTAACTTTTAATAGTTGAATGTGTTATTCAAAAATACACAAAAAAGAAAGCTCCAGGCCTATATGATTTTACCAGAGAATTCTATCAAATGTTTAAAGAAGAATTAAAACCAATTACTGAAGATCTCTTGCAGAAAACAGGATGAAATACTTCCTAATTAATTTTTTGAAACTAGTATTACCCTGGTTGTCAAAGCAATAAGGACAGTATCTCATGAATATAAACACAAAAATTCTCAACAGAATTTAGCAAGTAGAATTCAGTGATATATAAAAAGAATTTTAGGGCTACCTAGGTGGCTCAGTCAGTTAAGTGTCTGACTTCATGATCTCATGGTCATGATCTTATGATCTGTAAGTCTGAGCCCCACGTCAGGCTCTGTACTGACAGCTCAGAGCCTGGAGCCTGCTTCAGATTCTGCGTCTCCCTCTCTCTCTGCCCTACCCTTGCTTGTGCTCTGTCTCTCAAAAGTGAACATGTTAAAAAAAAAAAAAGATTTTAATACCAGGACCAAGAGGAGCTTATTCCAGGGATGTAAATCTGGCTTAATATTTTTTTAAAAAATCAATGCAATCATCATATTAAACAGGTAACAGATTTTTAAAAATCACAACTACAATAATTGATGCAAAAAAAAAGCATTTGACAAAATTCAACATCCATTCAATATAAAAACTCCCAGAAATATAGGATCAGAAAGGAACTTCCTCAACTTGATAAAAAGCATCTACAAAAATTAACAACAGAAAAATCAAACACAACAAATAAAATTCAGTGAGCCACAAATAGGATATGTAACTTTCTTTACTAGGAGGGAAGAGAATGAAGCAAAAAAACTGGATCATTTTAGTAAAATCTAAAAAGTAATAAAAGTGGGGGCGGGAGTAGTCATAAGAAAGCAAATGAAAGAAATATAAAATGAAATGGTAGGAACAAGATCTAAAGTTAATTATGAGGAAAATAAATGGTTTAAATTCCCTTATTAAAAAAGAGACTCTAAGACTACATAAAAACAATAATCAGTTACATGCTGTTTATAAGAAAATACATAAAACAATTCTAAGAATTTTCTAAATGAGGATGGTGATAGGAAAAATGAGCAAAAATATTTCAGGTAAATATTGTAGGAGTGCCAATTTCAAGCAAGTAGAAATTAAGGCAAAAAAAGGTTACATGGAACAATGATGCTTTGTGATTAAAAAAATAAGAGGCATATATAACCAAATAAGACCTAACAGACATAAACCCTTACCTAACATAGCATCAAAATACAGAAGCGAAGGTTATTAGAAACACACTAAGAATTTGGTAAAATTATAACCATGGTGGAGCCCAAAAGAGAGAGAGAAGAGAGAGAGAGAGAATGAGAATATAAACAATACCATTTGACCAAATAATAAATATATATTTAGAACTTTGTATCTTACAGAGAAAACAGATTCTTTTCAAATGACTCTGGAACATCTACATTTAGATAAACTGATTGTTTATTATAAGGAACATTTAAAAGACCACATTCTGCTAACTGCAGGAGACTTTAATACTCCACTTACAGCAATGGATAGATCAACCAGACAGAAAATCACTAAGGAAACAATGGACCTGAATGACACATTGGAACAGATAGAGTTGATAGATATATTTAGAACTCTGTATCCTGAAGCTAGGAAATTCACCTTCTTCTCGAGTGCACATGGCACATTCTCCAAGGTTGATCACATACTGGGTTATAAAGCAGCCCTCCATAAATATAAACGAATTGAGATTATACCATGTACACTTTCAGATCACAATGCTATGAAACTTGAAATCAATCACAGGAAAAAGTCTGGAAAACCTCCAAAATGTGGGGGTTATAAACCACCCTACTAAAGAATGTTTGGGCCAATCAGGCAGTTAGAGAAGAAATTAAAAAATATATAGAAACAAATGAAAACCAAAATATAACAATTCAAACTCTCTGGGACGCAGCAAAGGCAGTCCTAAGAGGAAAGCATATTGCAATCCAGGCTGATTTCAACAAACTAGAAAAAGCACCAATTCAAAATCTAACAGAGCACCTAAAGGAACTAGAAGAGGACCAGCAAGAGCACCCCAAACCCAGAAGAAGAAGAGAAATAATAAAGATCAGGGCAGAACTAAACAATACAGAAACCAAAGAAACAGTTGAACAGATCAATGAAACCAAGAGTTGGTTTTTTGAAAAAATAAACAAAATTGATAAACCTCTAGCCTCAGGAAAAAAAACAAAACAAAACACCCAAATAGACAAAATCATGAATGAAAATGGATCTATTACAATCAATCCCTCGGAAATACAAGCAATGATCAGAGATTACTATGAAAAATTATATGCCAACAAACTGGACAATCTAGAAGAAACGGACAAATTCCTAAACACACATACACTACCAAAATTCAAATGGAAAGAGATTGGAAATATGTACAGACCTATAACCAGTGAAGAAATCAAATCAGTTGTCAAAAATCTCCCAATGAATAAGAGCCCAGAGCCAGATGGCTTCCCAGGGGAATTCTACCAGACATTTAAAAGAGAGTTAATACCCATTCTTCTCAAGCTATTCCAAAAAGTAGAAAGAAAAGGAAAACTTACAAACTCATTCTACAAAGCCAGCATCACCTTGATACCCAAACCAGACAAAGACCCAGCCAAAAAAGGGAACTACAGGCCAATATCCTTAATGAATACAGATGCAAAAATACTCAACAAGATACTAGCAAATCGAATTCAACAGCACATAAAAAAAATTATCCACCATGATCAAATGGGTTTCATTCCTGGGTTACAGGGCTGGTTCAATATTCGCAAGTCCATCAATGTGATACATCACATTAACAAAAGAAAAGATAAAAACCATATGATCCTGTAGATAGATGTAGAAAAAACATTTGACAAAATATAGCATGCTTTCTTAATAAGAACCCTTGAGAAAGTGGAGATAGAAGAAATTTACTATAAAAGCAATTTATAAAACACCCACAGCTAACATCATCCTCAATGGGAAAAAACTGAGAGCTTTCCCCCTGAGATCAGGAACACGACAGGGGTGTCCACTCTCACCACTATTGTTTAATATAGTGCTGGAAGTCCTAGCTTCAGCAATCAGACAACAAAAGGAAACAAAAGGCATCAGAATTGGCAAAAAAGAAGTCAAACTTTCACATTTCACAGATTGTTGGGAGCTATTTGAACTCACTGGCAGAGTGAAAATTCCTGGTGAGGGTATGGCAAGTTTGCACAGTCTCTTGCCCCCAGAGAGCTCCCAAAATCTACCCTCTTGAAACTTTCATTTTGGTGCTTGAGCACCAAACCTCAAAATGCTTTGCTGATTAGTGTCAGGAGCTGCCTGTCCCCCTGCCCTGTCCCTAAGGCGTGATTACACCTGGTCAAGGAAAAGATAAGTAAACTAGATACACCCTAATGCAACACATAATTTTCCCCTAAGCAATTAACTGATAACTGAACACCTTCTGGGCCTGAATGCCTTTGTGATAGTCACTACTTTGATAAAATGTATCAATCATCTTTGGGACTAGGAGAGCAAGCATATCTCCTGAGCACCTGTTTTTCTGGGAACTTTCTCTTAGAGTTGTAAACAGCCTAATGACCTTTACTCATAAAAAAACTGACCTTTACTAAACAATGCTGTTTGTCTCTTGGTTAAAGGTTGCTTCCTTAAGCCTAGACCTGAGGTTTTGTAAAAATACCTACGACACCATGAGTGCCTGTGGCTAAAATTGTAAAATTTATCTATGGGAAATCATTTACTGCCCTTTCTTGTTCTTGTACCTTTTGCCATAAATAAACCTTGAGAACCAGACAAGGTGGAGACGCCTGCCAGATGGGCAGGGTTGCCTGTCTGGTGATCAGAACGAAACGCAAGGCTCTCTCACTCTCTCTTTGGCCTACACCGTCATCCTTAGGGGGAACCCTGGACCTGCAGAAGCTGGACTCTGGCAGCAGATGACATAATACTCTACATGGAAAACCCAGCAGACCCCACCAGAAGCCTTCTAGAACTGATCAATGAATTCAGTAATGTTACAGGGTACAAAATCAATGTACAGAAATCGGTTGCATTCCTATACACCAATAATGAAGCAGCAGAAAGAGAAATAAAGAAACTGATCCCATTCATGATTGCACAAAAAACCATAAAATACCTAGGAGTAAACCTAACCAAGGATGTAAAAGACCTATATGATGAAAACTATAGAAAACTTATGAAAGAGATTGAAGAAGACACAAACAAATGATAAAACATTCCCTGTTCATGGATCGGAAGAATAAACATTGTGAAAATGTCATTACTACCCAAAGCAATCTACACATTCAATGCAATCCCCATCAAAATTGCACCAGCATTCTTCTCAAAGCTAAAACAAACTATTCTCAAATTCGTATGGAGCCACAAAAGACCCGAATAGCCAAAGCAATATTGAAGAAGAAAACCAAAACGGGAGGCATCACAATCCCAGACTTTAGCCTCTACGACAAAGCTGTCATCATCAAGACAGTATGGTATTGGCACAAAAACAGACACACAGACCAATGGAATAGAATAGAGAACCCAGAAATGGACCCACAAATGTATGGCCAATTAAATTTTGACCAAGCAGGAATGAGTATCCCATGG
>NC_043711.1:77029143-77033790 GCF_006229205.1 Suricata suricatta | reverse complement strand
GTGCTGGGAGAACTGGACAGCAACATGCTGAAGAATGAAACTAGACCACTTTCTTACACCATACACAAAAATAAACTCAAAATGGCTGAAGGACCTGAATGTGAGACAGGAAATCATCAAAACCTTCGAGGAGAAAGTAGGAAACAGCCTCCTTGACCTCAATTGCAGAAATTTCCTACTCGACACATCCCCAAAGGCAAGGGAAATGAAAGCAAAACTGAATTCTTGGGACCTCATCAAGATAAAAACCTTCTGCACGGCAAAGGAAACAATCAAGAAAACTAATAGACAACTGACAGGGGAAAAGATTGTTGCAAATGACATATCAGATAAAGGGCTAGTATCCAAAATCTACAAGGAACTCACCAAACTCCACATCCAAAAAACGAATAATCCAATGAAGAAATGGGCAGAAGACATAAACAGACACTTCTCCAAAGAGGACATCCAGATGGCCTACAGGCACACGAAACAATGCTCAGCATCACTCATCATCAGGGAAACACAAATCAAAACCACACTGAGATACCACCTCACGCCAGTCAGAGTGGCTAAAATGAACAAATCAGGAGACTATAGATGCTGGCGAGCATGTGGAGAAACAGGCACTCTCCTACACTGTTGGTGGGAAAGTAAACTGTTGCAGCCACTCTGGAAAACAGTGTGGAGGTTCCTCAAAAAACTATCAATAGGACTCTCCTATGACCCAGCAATAGCACTGCTGGGGATTTACCCAAGGGATACAGAAGTGCTGATGCATAGGGGCACATGTGCCCCAATGTTCATACTGGCACTTTCTATAATAGCCAAATCATGGAAAGAGCCTAAATGTCCATCAACTGATGAATGGCTCAAAAAGACATGGTTTACATATACAAGGGAATACTACATGGCCATGAGAAAGAATGAAATCTGGCCATTTGTAGCAAAGTGGATGGACCTCGAGGGTGTCATGCTAAGTGAAATAAGTCAGGCAGAGAAGGACAGATACCATATGTTTTCACTCATACGTCTAACAGGAGAAACCTAACGGAGGACCATGGGAAGGGGAAGGGAAAAAGAGGGAGAGGGAGTGAGGCAAATCATGAGAGACTCTTGAATACTTATAACGAACTGAGGGCTGAAGGGGGAGGGGGAAAGAGGGTGATGGTCATGGAGGAGGGCACTTGTGGGAATGAACACTGGGTGTTATATGGAAACCAACTTGACAATAAACTATATAAAAAATAAAATATTTAAAAAGACCACATTCTGTGCCCACAATGCAATAAAAATAACTCAACAGTAAAAAGAAAACAACTTGGAAATTCAAAAAATAATCTTTGAAATGACTTGGGTGCCAAATTATAGACCATTTAGAAATTTAATCACAGGAGGAGCCAAGATGGCGGAGAGGAAGGAAGCTCTGTAAACTTCATCTGCCCCATCTATCAAACTGAGAAGGACATTAATCTGCAAGAGCATAAGGAGAAAATACAGACTCCAGAAAGAAGACAACCTCAAAGATGCCTGAGTGAGTGAGTGCGAACTGGGTAGATTGGAAAATGGGCCAGCCCGAGGCGGGCAGGGGAGGTGGGAGCCCCAACCCAACACGGGGCAAGTGTGGAGCCCCTGAGAGACAAAGGGAAGAGACAGAGAAACTGAACACACTCATAGTACTGTCTCTGGGGAAGAGATAAAGAACGTTTTGCTGCACTTGGAGAGATAAACTCTCATTCCATATATAACTGCTGGGTAGCCCAAATCCCGAACCCAGGTGGCACAAGGGAAAGAACAGCTTCCACCCCTATGCCATCCCAGTGGGGCGTCCACGGCCGAGGTGGCCTCAGAGGCTCACACTTCGACCTCAGCTGCAGGAGCACACACCTCATTTCCACGGCACATCTCACCTCCAGCATTGGTCGCGGGAATCTAGAATCTTGGGCACCAGCAGGGAAAACATAGCCCCCACCCCTACAGGATCCCGGTAGGGAGGTTGGCGGCAGTGGAGGTAGGAGCGCGCTGCTCATTTCCAGAGTGCCCGGGGCCTCGCAGCAGGAGACCAATCTCAGCCAGCAACAAGAGAAACTGCTCCCTCTCCCTACGCGATTGTGATCGCTATTCCAGCTGGGGGATGGGAATCCGCAGCAGTGTTTGTGAGAGTGTGCACGTCGCCTCCTGCTGCACACCTCGCCTCAGGAGGTGGCAGCACAAATCCCAGCCTGAGCCAAGAGAAACTTGCTCCCTCCCCCTACGCGATCACGATCGCTATTCCGGCTGGGGGATGGGAATCCGCAGCAGTGTCTGTGACGGCATGCACGTTGCCTCCTGCTGCGCACCTGGCCTCAGGCAGCACACCTCGCCACAGGCAGCGGCAGCACAAATCCCAGCCTGAGCCAAGAGAAACTGATCCTTCCCCCTATGCAATCGCTATCCTGGCTGGGGGCTGGGAGTCTGCGGCCAGTCTGTGAGGGCGTGCACCTTGCCTCCGGCAGCAGCAGCATAAATCCCTGCCAGCACCTAGAGAAACTGCTCCCTCCTGCGAAGAAGCCAGCGGCCAAAGCAAGTACATCTCATCTGTGGTAGCATAAAAGTGAATGGACTAGGACTTTGAACTGAGGTGGGCCTGGAAAATACAACTTGGCTCAGCTGCTGCACAAGGAGATCGGACTCCTTAGAGTGGCCTGCAGTGCTTAGTTCCAGCGGAGCTTAGTGTGCCCCCATTCTACTCTCTGCAGCCACCAAGGTGGAGCCTCTGAGAGCAGCTCCTGAGAACTACTACATCAAACCACGCCTATCTGGAAGGGGGAGCTGCTGTTTTTTTTTTTTCCTTTCTTCTTTTTTCTTTTTCTTTTTATTGGAACTTATTTTTATTATTATTACCTTCTTTACTTTAAAAATTTTTTAAATTTTACTCCTTATTTTCTTTTTTCCTTTCTCCCTCTTTTTCTTCTTTCTTGCAATCCAGATATATTCTCCTGTATCTCATCCTTATCTCTCCCCTCAACTGTTCATATACTTTTACACTGTCCATTGTCCTTTGTTGTCTCTGACCCCCTTTATTTTTTTTCTTCTCTTCTTTTCGTCTCTTTCCTCTCCATTTTCTTTCTTTCCTTTCCCCCTTTTAATTTGTTTGTTTGTTTGATTTGTCTGTGCATTTGTGTGCTTCTGTTCCCTCTGTGTTTGTCTGTATGTTTTCCTTCTTAGGGCTACCCCAAGAAACAAGCCAAAGGGTGCATGACGGTGAGTCCCAAATATTGCTGAGTAGGGAAATAAAATATTCAAAGGCACAACAAGAGAAATTGAGAGACACCATTAAAAGAATATTTCCTGAAATGACAGGCCCTGGAGAGTCAATAAGCCTCCTTTAACAGAGCAATATTAACAGGTGCACAGTCCACAATGAGCTTTATAAAGCTGACAAGAGACAGAAAACTAGCAAAAATGACAAAACGAAGGAACTCTCCCCTGAAGAACCTTCAGGAAGAAGTCACAGACCCAGAACTGCTCAAGGCAGATCTAGACAACATACCGCATCAAGAATTTAAAAAACTTATCATAAAATTAATAGCTGGGGTTGAAAAAAGCATCAAAGAAGCAACTGAGACAATGACTAGGAACTCTGAAAATAGGTGTGATGAGTTTTAAAAAAGGCTATAAATGAGGTGAATAATAAAATGGAGGCAGCCACATCAAGGATTGAAGAGGCAGAGAGAAGAATAGGTGTATTAGAAGATATAGTTATCGCAAAAGAGGAAGCTGAAAAAAAGAGAGAGAAATTGATCCAGGAGCAGGAAAAGAGAATTTGACCTGAGTGATACAATCAAACGGAACAACATCCGGCTCATAGGAATTCCTGAAGAGGACGACAGAGAGAAAGGTCCTGAAGGGATACTAGACCAAATTATAATTGAGAATTTCCCAAATCTGCGAAAAGAAATAGATATTCAAATTCAAGAGGCACAAAGAACCCCCTTAAGACGTAATTTGAATTGACTTTCGGCATGACATATCATAGTGAAACTGGCAAAATATAAAGAGGGAATTCTGAGAGCAGCTAGGGAGAAAAGGGCCCTCACATACAAAGGGAAACCTATCAGAGTGGTTACAGACCTATCTAGGCAGGACAGGAAGGAATGGCAAGAAATCTTCAATGTGATGAACAGATAAAACATGCAGCTAAGAATCCTTTATCCAGCAAGCCGGTCATTCAAAATATAAGGAGAGATAAAGGTGTTCCCAAATCAACAAAAATTGAAAGAATTCATGACCACCAAACCAGCTCTACAGGAAATCCTAAGAGGGACTCTATGAGGGAAATGTTGCAAAGAATACAAGGTGCCAGAGACACCACTAAAAACATGAATTCTAGGGAGAACACAATGACTCTAAACCCACATTTTCCAATAATAACACTGAATGTACATGGACTGAATGCTCCAACCAAACGACACAGGGTAGCAGAATGGATAAAAAACCAAAATTCATTGATTTGCTGTCTACAAGAGACTCATTTTAGGCCTCAAGACACCTACAGGTTGAAAGTAAAGGGATGGAGAAATATCTATCATGTGACTGGAAGCCAAAAGAAAGGCGGAGTAGCCATACTTATATCAGACAAACTGGACTTTAAAGTAAAGGCAGTAACAAGAGATGAAGAAGGCCATT
>NC_043711.1:76951750-77029043 GCF_006229205.1 Suricata suricatta | reverse complement strand
ATACTCCACTGACAGCAATGGATAGATCAACCAAACAGAAAATCACTAAAGAAACAATGAACCTGAAAAACACATTGGAAGAGATGGAATTGATAGGTATATTTAGAACTCTGCATCCTGAAGTTAGGAAATTTACCTTCTTCTTGAGTGGACATGGCACATTCTCAAGATAGATCACATACTGGGGCATAAAGCAGCCCTCCATAAGTATAAACGAATAGAGATCATACCATGCACACTTTCAGATCACAATGCTATGAAACTTGAAATTAACCACAGGAAAAAGTCTGGAAAACCTCCAAAAATGTGGAGATTAATGCATAGGAGCACATGTACCCCAATGTTCATAGCAGCACTGTCAACAATGGCCAAAACATGGAAAAAGCCTAAATGTCCATCACTTGATGTGTGGATCAAGAAGATGTGGTATATATATACAATGGAGTATTACATGGCAATGAGAAAGAATGAAATCTGGCCATTTGTAGCAAAGTGGATGGACCTCGAGGGTGTCATGCCAAGCGAAATAAGTCAGGTGGAGAAGGACAGATACCATATGTTTGCACTTATAGATCTAACAGGAGAACAGGAGAAACCTAATGGAGGACCAGGGGGAGGGGAAGAGGGAAAGAAAGTTGGGGAGAGAGAGGGTTGCAAAACTTGAGAGACTGTTGAATACTGAAATCTGAAAAGGAACTGAGGGTTGAAGGGGAACGGGGAGAGGGGAAAAGGGATTGTGGTGATGGAGGGGGGCACTTGTGGGGAAGAGCACTGGGTGTTGTATGGAAACCAATTTGACAATAAACTATTTAAAAAAAAAGAAATTAGGACTCTGTGCTGACAGCACAAAGCCTGCTTGGGATTCTCTTTCCCTCTCTCTGCCCCCTCCTGCTCACTCTCTCCTTCTCTCTCAAAAAAATATGTTGTGTGCGTGTGTGCGTGTGTATACATACATACATAAAATTTGCAATGTCCAGTTTCACATGGAAAAAAATCAGAAGATCTAATAATTCTGGGCTTCATTCTTGCAGGGCAACAATTGTGAGTGGCCTTTGGGCTTCCAAGCTGTTATGTTGCTGTGCAATGGGAAATGAGGAGGGGACATTCCTACATGTTAGGGTAAGTGCACTCCTAGGCTAAGTCAGTATGCTCTCATTTGTCACAATTTCCACCACTCCCTAAGTCTAAACCAAATGTCAGTGGGTCACTTGTGCTTATCCTGTTATTTTTCTCAAAGAAGATAAATATTTCTACCTCTATCAGAAAGAAAAGAAAGAAAGAGGGGGGGGAGGGAGACGGAGGGAGGGAGAGAGAGGGGAAGGAAGAAAGGAAGGGAAGAAAGGAAAGAAAGAAAAAGAAATCAAAGGTTGTATGATTTTGTTTTCTATCCAAGTGTACTTGAATGATTCAATTTTCTGCCTGGTCCTGTTGCCACCAAGTTTATTGCCTTTCCCTTATGGTTTCTAGCTTTGATTTTCTCACATCAGATAACAGAAATTCTCACCTATATTCTCTTTTAATACCTACATGGTTTTGAATCTTACATTAAAATGTTCAATCCATCTAGAAACTACTGCATGGAAAAAAGGACTAAAATTGTTTTTCCAAATGGTTAATCATCTGTTGCAATAGCATTTATATAGTTCTTTCTGCACTGTCTTAAAACTCTACCTTTTTCAGAGTCACGTTTTTCATATGGCTGGGTCTGTTCCTGGATTTTGTAGCCCCTTCACTTTTTTCTATCATAATGTTCTGTACCAGCATGCAATGTTTTATTTTAATATAGCTTTATCATACCAATAATTCACACACAATAGGGCAATATTTCCATTATTACTCTTCCTTTTTAATATTTTCAAGCTATTCTATTATTATTATTATTATTATTATATTTGAGAGAGTGTGCATGCACATGGGGGAGGGGCTGAGGGATAGAGAGAATCCTAAGTAGGCTCCATGCTCAGAGTACAGAACCCAACATGAGGCTGAATCCTATGACACTAGTATCACAACCCAAGGTGATATCTAGAGTCAGATGCTCAACAACTGGGTCACCCAGCTACCCCTCAAGGCTATTCTTATACCATTTTTTTTTCTAGATAAACAATTTAAAAGATATCCTGTTGGGAAGTTGACTGAAATTATATTAAATTTATAGCTTACTTTAGGGAGCTTATTTTTCATTTATTCTACTTTTATTTTATGCCTTTCAGTAGATTATATAGCTTTATTCATATGGGCTTTATACTTTCCTTTAACTTATTCCTAGTTATTATATGTACTTTTGTTGTTATTATAAGTGGGTTCTTTTCTTCCATTATGTTTTCTAAGTTTATTAGAAATATTTCTATGGTTATTCCTGACATAGAGAAAAGCTACTGCTTTTTGTATATTTTGGAACCTAACATGGAAAAATTTTTTAGGATAGGTATGACTAAACGCCTACATAAAAATAAATCTCAATAAAGCACTCACAGGTCTGAGCAGTGAGACACCAAGAACAACTAGCTACAAAACATACAACAGAGTAAATGAACATAGTGACTTTCAAATAGGCTTTTTACTTATATATCACCTAAAATAATTATAAATATATTCTCACCCAAATACAACTTTGCTTTGGACTAGCTGATCTCTGGCTCATTGTTCTGACAATAAAATAGCAAACTTACAAGTTGTCCCTCAAGACCCTGCCAAAATGGGACAGTGCCCAGACAATTTGTGCTTTAGAAGATGCAATCTCGGGGTGCCTGGGTGGCTCAGTTGGTCAAGTGGCCGACTTTGGCTCAGGTCATGAGCTCACGGTTTGTGGGATCGAGCCCCATGTCAGGCTCTGTGCTGACAGCTCAGAACCTGGAGCCTGCTTCAGATTCTGTGTCTCCCTCTCTCTCTGCCCCTCCCCCACTCATACTCTGTTTCTCTCTGTCTCAATAATAAATAAAAACATTTAAAAATTTTTAAATAAAAAGAAGATGCAATCTTTTTGTCCTCTAAGCATAACCAAAGATGGTCTCAGGAAGGAATTACAAATATAAGAAACCAAGATACATCCCTGTTTATTTAGCTAAAGCATAGGAAACAGCTTCAGAAGAGATCATTCTCTCAGACCTGTGACTAAGGTTCAGCTAATGAGCCACAGTGTGGCCTTACCAGGCTGGCCAGGACCTGGCTTGACTGCAATAACTTGAGCCTAAAAGAATTAGATGGCAGGTTCTATGTCTCTATTAATAGTCAGGGACAGATGTGGAGCCTCTGCAGCTCAGTCAATAGCTGACTGTTCTCTACTTTGTCAGAGGCCAATAAAACCACAACACATATATTATGAGTTGAATTTGATATATCTTACTACTAAAGAATACAGGAATTTGCTTAAATATGCATATCTCTGGAAGGATGCCTAAGAAATTGATAATATGAGCTGCTTTTGGTGAGGGGACGAGGAATGTAGGGAGGACAGAGTCTTCAGTATATATATAGAGTTTTTTGCATCTTTTGAATTTTTTTTATTTAAAATAAAAAAAAATCCAGTGATGTATTTGCCTAGGTCTATAAAAGTTGGTAGGGCCAATGGTATAAAGGATTTCATGTTTATTTTTGAGAGAGAGACTGACACACACACACACACACACACACACACACACACACACACACACAGAGTGCAACAGGGGGAGGAGCAGAGAGAGAAGGAGATGCAGAATCTGAAGCAGGCTCCAGACTCTGAGCTGTCAGCACAGAGCTCGACGTGGGGCTTGAACTCATGAACCCTGAGACCATGACATGAGCCAAAGTCGGAGGCTTACCCAACTGAGCCACCCAGGTGCCCCTGGTATTACAGGATTTAAAGGGAGCAGGTGTTAGAAGTCCATTTGTATAAAAGCACAGAGTATATGTATAGAATTAAGCATACATTTCCTGCCCTATCTACACAGCACACCAGTGAATGTCAAGCATTTTGGTCTCCCCAAAAGCATCCCTAGACCAGGGAAGAATACTTTCAAGTTTAGCAGAGAAATACTTCTTAAAACCACTTACATTCCTTGATTCTAAATCTATTCTAATGTACTAAAGTTATACAGTAATTTTGTTTTCCCCATGTCACTTACTTAAGTGAAAGTATAAAAGTTTTACTCATGCCTAGTCAACACTTAAATTCACCTGAAAAAATTTTTTTTAACTTTTTAAGTTTATTTATTTATTGAGAGAGATTGAGAGAACAACAGGGGAGGGGCAGAGAGAGAGGGAGAGAGAATCCCAAGCAGGTTCCACACTGTCTATGCAGAGCTGGATGTGGGGCTCAAACTCCCAAACTGAGATCATGACCTCAGTCGAAACCAACAATTGGATGCTTAACCAACTAAGCCACCCAGGCGCCTTGGTTCACCTGAAAATTCTATTTCTCATGGTAAGTCTGTAAATTGGCAGTCTTCTGAGCTTTGGTCAGCAAGATTTTCCTAGGCCCTAGTTATCCTTGCGAATAGGTAAGGTTGCATTTCCATATATGCAGAGGCATAAATCCCAGAACGCAGGACCTCAGGTAGAGATCATGCCCTGAGGTGCTTTGTGTCTGAGTACCTAAGTGCCACTCTGAGATGGTACCACCACCTCACTTCCTCCAAAGTGCTCCAGTCTCTATCACTTTCAGAAATTTCCTCTGCATTCCAGTCTTTTATAATCTCCTCTGGTACTTGGCTATTGGAGATTCTAAGATATCAGGGCTCAAAAATCTTTTATCTTCAAAAGGCAGACAACTAGACAAGATAATTGGCTGGTATTCTGTAAATATTTCTCTAAATGCATTTTGTGTTATCTGAGTTACAAAGTCTAAGGTCATTCTTATCTTTTATCCTCCAGAAGCCAGTTATTTCCGGTGTTAAACTGGTAAGTAGGTATGTGAGTATTCTGTCTTTAAGGGTCAAATCTGGAAAACAAGTGCATGCCAAACTCTCAATCTGTAGGCAAAGGTTTGTTTTTCTCTACAATAACTTCAGTTTTTCCTTTACTGAAACTTCTTTCTATTTGCAACACTCCCACCCCCCACCATTATTTGGAGAAGAGTTGCAGGAGTAAAAAACTAGATATACAGGATTTGTTATAAGCTGTTTGTCTATTCCATGAATTTTAACCTGAATCTTTCCATTTGGCCTTAATTTTATTGACTACTCCACTATTCTTTAAAAAAATTAAAAAAAAAATTTTTTTAATGTTTATTTTTCAGAGAGAGAGACAGACTGACAGAGACAGAGTGCAAGCAGGGGAGTGCAGAGAGATGGAAACACAGAATCCGAAGCAAGCTCCAGGCTCGAACTCACCAACCATGAGATCAAGACCTGAGCTGAAGTAGGACGCTCAACCCACTCAACCCACTGAGCCACCTAGGCGCCCTGACCACTCCACTATTCTGATGACATTTTTTCCCCTTGAGGGATGTACATTTTTTTGTATACTTTTACTAGTGCTTCAAGGTGTTTTTTTTTTATTTCTAACTAGTTCTTTTTAATAAATAGTCATTGTGTCTTTTACTCTTTTCAACCCTATTATTGACAATTCCATTCCTACTGCATTTCAGGTTTTTTTTTAAATTTTCCCCTATTTCTTCTATTATCATTGTTTTCTCTGGGTTTGTACATAGCTTTTCTCTTTATTGGTATTGCCTAAGTTCTAAAATCAAGGCTGTAGTGCTATCTTTGCTCACCACAGTTGAAGTCTGTCTTAAACATTTTGTATTTCAGGTATTTGTTATTTTGGTGGGTCTCTTTTTACTCTGTCATATTCCCAGTAATTATTCTGTGTTGGCTCCATAAAGACTTTTCCTCTATTTTTGTGTAATGATAAAGTCTCTAATTTTCAGTTTAAATCATTCCATCAGATTTTTATGAGACTTCATTTTGACGATGGCGAGGTATTCAAATTTGATGTCTTGTATTCCTTTCTGGCCTCTGTCCTAAGCACAACCAGACATACAATATAATTTTACAAATAGTCTGCTTATCAGCACTTAATAACCAAATTCTATTTAATTCACATTCTTGTGGTTAAGGATAGAACTCTTAAAAGAGTATGGATCGTAGGAAAAATAGCAGCGTAATGCTGAGATAGGAGTACCAAATGAGTACATAATACGAGTACAAAACAAGTTGTAAAGAAGGAAAATACTCTCAGGTTGAACTTCACATCATAATTACAAAGGCAGTACAAAGATAAGATGTAATGAACAGTTCTCATTCTTAGCATGAAACAAACCCTAAATGTAATACAATACCTGCTTACTTTTAAAAATAAGCTGATTCCCCCCTGTACCCCTCACTTGTTTTTTCTTACAACAAAAGAAATCAAAATGCAATAGGAGAGCAATGCCTATGTCACTCAAAACCAAACTCTAATTACCTGGGGATGTTTAATTTTCAACATCTCTCAAGTGTGATGAATGGGCCAGTGAGCCTCTTTCTTTAGAGCCAGATCTTATTCTACATTAATGGCTCATCATCTCCTGGGTTCTTGTACAGGTAGGCATAATAAAGACACCTGCAGAGCACAAACAAATATAATTCTTAAAAACTGGTAAGTGCTTCTAGTTGCTGGAGTAAATGTATTATTGTTGGGGCAATGGTAATCTACTTATTTACTAGAATTAATAAAAAGATGGATCATGAAAAGAAAAATCTTCAGTATGAACTTTTAAAAAATCGTTTTGATTATGTAATGGAGATGTTATTTGAGAAATGGTTATATCTTTTCTATTGCTTCAGGAAAACCAACCTGATTATACAGAAAGAATTAAGATGATTATTATTTGCAGATGATGGTAAATAAAAAGAATACTTACTAATAAATATATACAACCTATATTAAGACAATATGAAAGAGACAAAAGAAGATGTAAATAACAAAATCTATATCTTCTTGAAGCTCAATATTATAAAGATATCAATTTTCTTTAAATCTATAAATTTAATACAGGCAAAATAAAGAATACTGACATAATTTGGCTTTTTCTGGAGGATGGAGGGTAGAGAAGCTAATTCTAGTTCAATAGGAAAAATGAAAATGAGAAAATAGACATATTCCATTACTACCACATGAATTGACAGATTAACGGAACAGAATAGAGATGTGATAGTTAATCATAGCTGTAGTTTGCCAAATATCTCCAGCTTTCCATCTTCTGGGCACATGTATGACTATACTGATGGTGTGAGACTCTCAAGGGCCTGCTTCCCTTTAGCCAGGACAAACAGCAATGTTCACGATGGTGGCAACCCTGTTGGCCTAAGTTACTGCGTGGAAGTCATGGCACTGAGCCTCCAGCAACCCTTGATGGACATGTACCAAAAGGAAAGAAATTTCTTATTATAAACCACTAAGTGTTTGAGGTTGTTTGTTATGACAATTTAACCTAGCCTACCCTGGTGGATACAAGAAAGTTGAAGACCAGTCTAAATTCATATAGGAATCTGATATATCATAAAGTAGATATTATCCAGTAGTTGACATTACCCATTAGTAAGCACCCACACATTATTAGTGAAATTGCCAATTAGTAAAACTGTCAGCCTCCATGAGAACAACTTGGCAAAATTATGCATGGATTTACCCATTGACCCAGCAATTCCACATTTAGGAATTTAACTTTCAAATGTGCTGGTTATAATTTATCACCATAAATTAATTTTTGCAGTTGTTAAAAAAAGAAATGTTGTAAATAAGATACCTAGGAGTAAACCTAACGAAAGAGGTGAAAGACCTGTAATCTGAAAACTGTAAAACACTAATGAAAGAGTGTGAAGACAACATAAAGAAATGGAAAAACATTCCATGTTCATAGACTGGAAGAAAAAATATTGATAAAATGTCCCTATCAAAATACCAACAGCATTTTTCACACAGAACTAGAACAATCTGAAAATTTGTATGGAACTGCAAAAGACCCAAAATAGCCAAAACAATCTTGAAAAAGAAAAGCATAGCTTGAGGCATCACAATTTCAGACTTCAAGTTATATTACAAAGCTGTAGTAATCAAAATAGTATAGTACCGGCACAAAAGCAGACACATGGTCAATGGAACAGAATGGAAAACCCAGAAATAAAGCCACAATTCTATGGTCAATTAACCTTTAACAAAGCAGGACAAAGTATCCAATGGGAAAAAGTCTCCTAACAAATGGTGTTGAAAAAACAGAACAGCAACTTGTAAAAGAATGAAACTAGACCACTTTCTTATACCATACACAAAATAAACTAAAAATAGATTAAAGACCTAACTGTGAGACCTGAAACCATAAAAATCCTAGAAGAGAACACAGGTAGTAACTTCTTTGACTTGGGCTGTAGTGACTTTTTTCTAGATATGTTTCCTGAGGCAAAGAAAACAAAAGCAAAAATAAGCTATTGGGACTACATCAAAATAAAAAAGCTTCTGCACAGAAAGGAAATAACTAAAAGGCAACCTACAGAATGGAAGAAGAAATTTGCAAATGATATATTCAATAAGGGCTAGTATCAAAAATATATAAAAAAACTTATAAAACAATACCCAAAAAACAAATAATCTAATTAGGAAATGGGCAGAAAACATGAACAGATATTCTCCAAAAAAACACATAAAAAACAAAAAATAAAAAATTAACAAAAAAGACATGCAGATGGCCAACAGACATGAAAACATGCTTACCCTCCCTTATCATCAGGGAAATGCAAATAAAAGTATAATGTGATATCACATCACACAAATCAGAATGGCTAAAATCAACAACACTAGAAACAAAGGTGTTGAGAGGATGTGGAGAAAAAAAAAGAACCTTCTTGCACTGGTGGTGGGACTGAAAACTGGGCAGCCACTCTGGAAATCAGTATGGAGGTTACTCAGTAATTTAAAAATAGAACTACCCTATGACCCAGCAACTGCACTACTGGGTATTTACCCAAAAAATCCAAAAACACTAATTCAAAGGGATGCATGCACCCTCATGTTTATTGCCCCATTACTTACAACAGCCAAAATATGGAAGCAGCCCAAGAATTCACTGACTGATGAATGGATAAAGAAGATATACAATGGAATAGGACTCAGCCATAACAAGAATAAAATCTTGCCATTTGCAACAACATAGGTGGAGCTGAAGAATGTAATGCTAAATAAAGTAAGTCAGTGAGAGAAAGACAAATATAGTATGATTTCACTCAGATGTGGAAGTTAAGAAACAAATGAGCAATGGGGTAAAAGAGACAAACCAAAAAACAGACTCTTAACTACAGAGAACTGATGGCTACCAGAGGAGAGGTAGGTAGGGGGGTGGGTGAAATAGGTGATGGGGATTAAAGACTGCACCTGTCATGATGAGCACTGGGTGATTAAAAGTGTATTTTGTGCTGATTTGGCATGATAATATTACTAAGTAAACAAAATAAAAACAAGGTACAGATCTGTATATGCAGCATATTACCATAAATGTAAAAAGATTGAGAGAAGCTAGCTTTGTATATGCCTAAAATGTCTCTTAAAGGATATATAAAAAACTGGTACCAGTGACTGTTTCTGACAGGGCTGGAGGAAGATTGACTTTTCATCGAATATTTGTTTAAAATACTTTTTGAGGGGCGCCTGGGTGGCTCAGTCGATTAAGCGTCCAACTTCGGCTCAGGTCATGATCTCATAGCTTCTGAGTTCGAGCCCCACGTCAGGCTCTGTGTAGACAGCTCAGAGCCTGGAGCCTGCTTCAGTTTCTGTGTCTCCATCTCTCTCTGCCCCTCCCCCACTCACACTCTGTACCTCTGTTTCTCAATAATGAATAAACGTTAAAAAAATTTTTTGTAATTAAAAAAAAATACTTTTTGAGGGGCACCTGGGTGGTTCAGTCAGTTAAGCCTCTAACTTAGGCTCAGCTTATGATCTTGTGGTTCGTGAGTTTCAAGCCCCACATCAGGCTCTCTCTGCCCTTCCCCTACTTGTGCTCAGTCTCTCTGGCTCTCTCCCTCAAAAACAAACTTTAAAAAATAAATAAAATATCTTTTGTATTTTATAATATGTGCTTATATTACTTATTACAGAGAATACAACAGAAATTTAATTATAAATGGAAATAGAAAAAGGTTCCCTGTATTGTTTGTAAACATTTGTAGGGATTTTTCAAATTTGATTATTATTTAAAAGACTTGGTTGAAAACCTTGGCCTTTTCTGGATAGATATGGTGAGGAAAAATTTCCACAAGGATTATTAGATATTTCATAAATATCTTGTGGCTCCCTATCTTAAATCAACAATTGCTTAGGAAAATTATCTAATGATGATTTTAATTCCTCTTTTACAAATTTTATAAATTATTTCTTCTCTCAACTACTTAATATTTCTAGAACAATGTTAAAAATACAATAGATATTGCTGTCTTCCTCATAATCTTATGAGATGGCTGTTTCATCAGTTAACAGGATGTGTACAGCACTGAGACAGACACAGGCATACACATATACATCATATAGTAAGAAAGTTTCCATATATTCCTAATAAACTACTTTTTAACTAAATTGGAGAATGCATTGCTTGAGAATAACTGATTTTATTCCTTCATTTTATCGACTCGGTAACCATCTTTCTAATATTTCTCTTCTTCAAAGGTAAGCAATTGAGGACTACTGACGAGCATTTCTGACTTCACTAGAAGATCTTCTACTTCTTTGACCTTTTGGTCTTGGCTTTAAATTAAAAAAATTTTTTTTGTTAATGTTTATTCATTTTTGAGAGGGAGAGAAAGACAGAGCACAAACAAGGGAGGGGCAGAGAGAGGTAGACACAGAATGCATAGCACACTCCAAGTTCTGAGCTGTCAGCACAGAGCCCAACGAAGGGCTTGAATCCACCAACTGTAAGATCATGACCTGAGCTGAACTCGGACATTTAACTGACTGAGCCACCCAGGCGCCCTTGGTCTTGGCTTTATTGGGATTTTTGAAAAAAAGCCTGATTGATCTATGTGAGGTTGCTTTAGTGAAACAGCTAAAAATCAGCAGACACAGCAAGAATAGTAATTAACATTTGATTGAAACCAGACAGCAGCCCTTTGCCAGGTACTGATTCATAGCATTTAACCACCTGATATATGGATTTAGAATCAACTTTACAACCCTCAGATGTAAAATTTAAAAAAAAAGTCACCATGGACAGCTCATAGCGCTACTTATATATTTTGTCTGAGTTTTCTTTTCCAATTTGATACAGAATAACTTACTTTTGGAAACAAACTACAGGTTTGTTTATAAGCCTTATATAATTGGTAGACTGGAAATTGTACCTTTCTAGGGTCTTCCTTGAAAGTAGCTCCACAGACTGCATTGATGACTTTCACTTTAAGTTTCAGGAAAACCAACAAATTTGGAGCTTTCATATTTGAAATCCTTTTCTTAGGGCTATGACTTCTAAAACAACAGGGCTAGATATTGGCTTAACTAAGTAAAACTAATGTGTATGTAAAATCTCTATGTTAAATACACTGTACAATATTCAGCTTACTGCTTTGCAGTTCTTAGTCAAATTGGACCAAGTTGAAACTGGCTGTTAATGATGAAAGATTCAAAATATTGTAAGCACAATTATAAATATATTACCTATGGATTCTAATCGCACTCAATCAATTAATGTAGGAAAAAAATAACCTTAAAATCTCTGAAACTGGAGAATCTTTTTTCTTCAAGCAATTCCTTAGGATATGAACCAAAGTGAACATTTTGCATAGTGTTTAGAGTTTATGACTAGCATTCACATACATAAATCTCATTTAGTTCCTAAAATCACTGTGGGATGGGTATCATACTTTGTATTCAGATGAAGGAACTGAGACTCAGAGAGGTCAAGGGAGCTGCCCTACTGCAAACTAGTAAATGGTGGAAGAGGGACTGGAATTCACATCTGAATCCAAATCCTTTATTCTTTCCATGAGATCCTGCTGCCTTCCATAGACCTTACTAATAAGCTTGCATACGACTGTTAGTGTTTCAATGGATGTACAAATGAAATGATTTCTGGGATTCCTGTGGGCAATGAGTATGCTGATGCATCCTGGGACATTGTTGTTGCCTTAGAGAGAGACTTAAGAAAAGTCAACACTATAATTACCAAACAATTTGGAGCTGTGAATATACATGTATTTTTAAACTTTTAATTTTGAAATAATTTTAGATTTACAGAAAAGTTGCACAAGTTACCATAAACCTTTCACCTAACTTCCCCTAATGTTAAAAATCTTACACAACCACCAGGACAGGAAATCAACACTGGTAAAATACTATTGTACTGCAGACTTCATCAAATTTCACCAGTTTTTCTAATGATGTTCTTTTTCTTTTCTAGAATCTAATCCAAGACCTCACATCACAGTTATGTCTCCTTAATTTTCTCCAATCTGTGATGAAGAACTGTGTCTTTTAAATTAAAATTAATTAAAGTTTATTTGATTCGGATTCTGAAAATGCCACGGCATTTCTGGAAACAGCACTGACTATGGAAACCTTAACTTGGGAATTGCTGGGTGTATGTGATAACCAAGAACATATCCTGAAACAAAGAGGCAGAGTGGCCCTAAAGACAGAAAAAGAGCCACTCTTTACATAAAGGGAAAAGTTAGCTGTGATAATCTGGAGGTCAGTTGTATTTAAGATATTTTTCCACAGAAAATACATCAACAATCACTTGTAACTCCCTAGAAAAACACAGGGTACCAGACGGAAATCAATACAACTCTGTTTAATGGATCAGTCATGAGTTTGTTCAGTCTATAGAGAGGGTAACTTAATAATTATATTCAAGTATACAAAAGGTTATTAGAAGGCACTACATTTCCTTTATATATGGATCGCCTTTTGTAAATTGTATCATAAAAGTGACTGGGCTGTGGGTAACTCTAAATCAAATCTGAACCACTGGGAAGGTGCACAGTCCCTAGACCCTGTTCAAGTTACTTTGGGAGAAGTGCCAAGAAGGTCCTCTATAAACTTTTACAGGTTACCTCCTATTCTTAAAAGTTCTGGGTTGAACACATTAATTCCAGAACTTTACTGGTGAATTCTCAATTACAAAAAAAAGTTAATGAATTTTTAGAATTCTTCCTACAGGAGCTTAGAATCCCTGGAGAAGAAAGATTACATGGCATAAACTATTTGCCTAAACTAAAACCTAAACAAGGAAGTTAAGTAAACCACAAGCACTTCTAGAGTGGTAAAACAAGAACAAGCCAACAAATGAAAAAGATTCTGCTGATTGAAGATTCTGTTATTCTACAGCCTTAAAATGAGAGAAAACAATGTCTCTGTGGTTTAGAAATTCATCAGCCAGGAAATGAGGGTAAATCATATGGCTCTACTGCAATAAGTGAGCTCTATGGAAGATGCCATCGCAGAGGCATTAAGTACAGATTCAACCTTAGCCACTCCCCTCACTAGGACTGCGGACAAGTCTCACTTTCCTCATGGTTAAGTGGGGATAGTTACCACATCTGTCTCTGGAGGAAGTACCTGGTATATAGTGAGTATTCATCAACTTTACCAGGGTCTTTCCTAGGTCTCTAGTGTGAGGTTAGCTTTGGAGTTAGTGTCTTAATTTTCCCGAGTCAGGGATAATTTTAGTCTAGGCCACATTTTCCTGGGCCATTCTGTTCCAGTCCAAATATTTGAGCCTGGGCCATAAGTGGACTCCTCTTTGAAATTATTTGGAGTAAGGAATTCTGGGAATGGGAATTAGTTTAGCTACATTTCTTCAACAACAGTTCTAGATGGCTAATCTGCATAAATCAAAAGCCTATCAGTTTTTAGATCTTAATTTTGTAGGAGAATTCTACAGCTATAAAACACCATCTAAGATGCTCACGATTAACTCAGCAAACCTCAAATGGTTATGAAATCAGCAAAGTGTGCACGCTGCCTGGTATTCCGATACTGGTGATAATTGCCTTAAGTTGCTAGATATTATAGTCCTATGGCATGGCTCTCCTTTGTCTACTGGGATCACTTTGTTCTTTTAAGAAAGATATGGGAAAACATCATCCTTAAAAGAGGATTTCAGGCAGACTAGGGAGCTGAGATAATGGCACAGATGAAACATGTTATTTCAATATTCTGGGGATGAGTCTGGTTCTACTGATTTTATATTTTTAAAAATTCTGAAAAGGTCAGAATCATTCCAAAACAGTGAATAATTCTTCTCTAAATGGGTTTTTAAGAGTCAAGAGTTGCAATATCATTAGCCCTTAGAGACTTTCCTATATAAAAAAAATTTTACCAAACCACAACTCATCTTCATCATGCAAAACACTGTTATTTTGATTTTGTACATGGATATATTAGAGATTATTGGTAAGTCCTGTAATTTTTCCCCCTTCAAGATCAAGAATAAGAGATGGGTGGCTCAGGTCAAATGAAGCCTTACAAGGCATATGTTCCCTGTTAAGTCATTGTACAACGAGGGTCGGTCTATTCTTTGCTTGATCAGTTTTCTCAGATGCTACTGGGCAAAATTCACACTAACCAAACTCACAAGAGCCTGGCTCATAAATCGTAATATCAACTCATGAGTTCAAACCAGGAAATTGACCAGCAATCATCTCTTAGAAGATCTTGTGCATTAAGCCAGTTATAGAAGAGAGAATCACATATTCTTAAGAGATGTTCCCATTACATTGTCAGCTCTTCACCTATAAAATGACATTTCCATTTTGAGAATCAGTATCACCTACTAGATATAGAAAACACTCCTTCCTTAGTGGAAGAGATACAATAGCAAATGGTCCTTAGTTTCCCCTTTCATTTATCATTAATCAGATTGTAGTCAGCTCCCCAACCCCAACATCTTTTCTTCCTTTCTTGCACTGTAGATAGAGCTTTTAGTGAAGCACATGGCTACACTTCCCAGCTTTCCTTGCAGCTATGCATGGCCATATGTCTCATGGATTCACATGTGATGATTCATATGGAAATATCTCATAATCATGCTAAACAGAGCACTGAAGTTACCTTCTACTTTCTGCTTCATCCCTCTCTCCATTCTGCTTCCTATAATGTAGATGCCACCATCTTACTCAATAAGGATACGATTTACACCCAAGAGGGAGGGTAGAGTACAAAAAGGGACAATTGGCAAGCAGTTCCTGATGTCATAAAGCTCCATACCAGACTTGTGCCAACTTTTACATGAGTGAGAAATAGAACTTAATCTTGTTTTAAGCCACTTTTGGGGGGGCGGGGGGCAGGTTCTGCCACTTATAGCTAAATATTTATCTCATACATTGATGTTCTAAGTGAGTATTATTTTAAATTATTTTATATTAATAGACCATTAGGAATATCAGACCATGGCTCCTAATTCTACTTCAGAAAATTTTGATTTTTGCTAAGACTATCATTAGCCTCTGTCATGACACCAGATTAGATAACTAATTAGAACACAGGAAATCTGACATTACAACACTAACCTCTTGATATAATGTAGGAAGTCGTCTGGGCCCATCAGTAGTACATTTACCAATTGCCTTCACGGAATCACAGAGTTAAAGACCATCAGCACTAATTAAGTATCATAGTCCAATTGCTCCAATTTATAGAGGAAGAACCTGAGGCATAGATAGGTCAGGTTTTTCAAAGTCAAAAGGCTGGCCTTTTTTTTTTTTTTAAACTACATCCACAAATTTGTGGGGGAAGATGCTCTGAAGATTATACTTCTGTGCATCCTGTTTCCAACATTTATACATACATGTGTGTGTGTGTATTTATATATATATATAAATCATTGGTTACCCCCAAATAAGATATCTAGGCTTTAGCTCACCAAGCTCACATAAAAATAAAAAATTCAGTATGTAACCACAGACATGTTATGTGCACATAACATGTAGCACATAATCACAAACATGATATAATAATGTCTCAGTTATGCAGAATATTCAGCAGGAAAATTAGTTACAAAAGGAAAATAGCAAATAAAAATGAAAGTGTGCAAGTTTTAGTTACAACAGTCCCACAGAATTATATCTTATTACCAATATTGAATGATGTACCAATAATTATGACATTATTCATGCACACAAATAGAGCTAAAAAGAATACTGAGACATGAATCTTTCATATTCTATGTTAGAACACCATTCTTAGGTTGGCAGTTACAGTAACTATTTAAAGGACTTTTCTCATCATTTGTGACTGACATACAGTTCTGAGATACCAGTCAACTTTACTTAAAAAAATTCATCTTGGGGCGCCTGGGTGGCTCAGTTGGTTAAGCGGGCAGCTTTGGCTCAGGTCATGATCTCACGGTTCATGGGTTTGAGCCCCGCATCGAGCTCTTTGCTGATAGCTCAGAGCCTGGTGCCTGCTTCAAATTCTGTGTCTTCCTCTCTCTCTGACCCTCCCCTGCTCACACTATCTCTATCTCTCAAAAATAAATTTAAAAAACATTAAAAAATTTTTTTTAATTTCATTTCATCTCTTCTTCTTATAGGATAGGTTAGGCTACCCCTATGAATCTTTAAATATTTACTTATTTTTGAGACTGGAGGGAGGAACAGAGAGAGAGGACAGAGGATCTGAAGTGAACTCTGCACTGAAGCACATAGCCTGATGCAGAGCTTGAATTTACAAACTGTGAGATCATGACCTGAGCTGAAGTAAGATGCTAACCAATTGAGCCATCCAGGCACTCCTCTCTAGGAACCTTAATAACTCTTTTCATTATAAAAGAGAACATAGATAGACCTTGAAAACATCATGGTAGGTGAAAAGCCAATCACAAAAGACATAGTGTCTGATTCTTTTTATATGAAAGCCCAGAATAGGTAAATCTATAGATACAAAGAGTAGATTAGTGATTGCTTAGGGTAGAGAATGAGGGAGGGGGAGGGGCATGACTGAAGAATGATGGCTAGGATAAGCGTTTATTTTTGGAAGAATAACAATAATGAAAATATTCTAAAAGTGATTGTGGTAATGGATGCCTAATGCTGAATATACCAAGAGCTACTACACTGTACACTTTAAATATATGGGCTATAAATTATGTCTCAAAAAGGTGTTTTTAAAAAAAGGGAGAGGGAAGAGAACGAACTTAAGACAACCATTAGAAATGATGTATCCAGAATTTCCTAAAAAGTTAAGAAAGTATGTAGAGCAGTTAAGTGGTAACAATTTTTTAAATATCATCTGACTACCATTAGAATGGAACCTTTAAATAGACCAGTCACAGCTCACCAGCCAGGCAAAAATGGCAGCATAACTGGTCCCATCTCTATGAAAAGGATCATTGAGATGTAGCAAGGATTGTTTGTTCTTGTGTTCCATTTTGTGTTCCAACTCTTTCCATGTCTCATCACTTGCCTAATAACAAAAATCATTAGGAGAGCACTTTATTAAATGAGACAGACCATACTCACAATATCTCTGAAGTAATTCAATTATAAATTCAATAATTCTGAAACATCCTATTAGAATTACCTTCATCTGAGGCTAAGAGAGGTAGTGATTCACCAAAGCCACACAGTTAACAAATAGTAGGGCCAGAACTTAAAGACCACATGCCTTTTTTGCCTTTAGGAAATTAAACTTGTAATTAACTGCAAAAATGTATGCTTAGGTTTATAAGAGAAAGTTAGTCAATAAAATTTAAATGTGAGTTCCACTGATTTCATTGCATTTGTGCTTAGTTATCTTAGCCTGCATAAAGTATTGAAACTCCTTGTGAGGAGCCAGTTTTCATTTGCTTTATAGAAACTTTTAAGTCAGATTATATTAAAGTGTCAGAAAAAAAATATTAGCATTACAACCTAAGATCTAATAAATTCAGAATTGAACTATACCTTCATTTCACTAAATGTACTGGAATTATTCAATAAGAGTTACTTACCACAAGATGAGAGATTTCTACAAATTCAGACTGAACAATACCTGGCTCTTGTAAGGACACAGGTCTGAAACTGACTCCATGAGACAATAAAAGGGCACACACTGCCCAAGGCAGGAGGGACCACCCTTGTAATACCCAATCAGGAAAGGCCAGCTAACACCCTTAACATTTCTAAGGGCAGGCCTAGAGGGCTAGTTACACCCTATGTGAGGGTCCTGGTTCCACTCTGTAATTGGTTAACACTCTAAAAGTTGTGACTGGGTCCCGCCTAAAGTAACGAATACTCTAGGCAATGTGAATGGTTAAACCTGCTGTCAATAATATTGTATAATAATGATTGGATCGCTCTACCTGTGTCACAACTTCCTGTAACTCCCCCTTCCCAAGCCCATAAAGGCCCTACCCCCACTTTGTTCAGGGCTCTCAGCATGGATCCACTGCACCTGTAAAGTCTGTGAGCCCGAGCTTAGGCCCGGCGAGCCTAAACCCGTAATAAAGCCCTTTGCTATTACATGCGTGACTTGGTCTCCCAGCGGTTTCTGGTTTTTGGGGATGACATTAAAAATCTGGGCATAACACTCTTAAAAGACACTCAATAAGGGGGTGCCTGGGTGGCTCAGTCAGTGAAGCATCCAACTTGGCTCAGGTCATGATCTCACAGTTCATGGATTCAGGCCCCACATCAGGCTCAATGCTGACAGCTCAGGGCCTGGAACCTGCTTTGGATTCTATGTCTCCCTCTCTCTGTCCCTCCTCTGCTTGAGCTGTCTCTCTCTCTCTTTCTCGCTCTCTCTCAAAAATAAACATGAAAAAAAAAGATACTCAATAAGCATTTATTGACATGAATAAAGGTAAGACAGTAAATCCAAGCAGCATACTGGATGAAATATTTGAAATATTCCTAAAAAAACAAAAGCCACCCTTGTGTCTGGCAGCGGATAGAAAGAATACAGAAGCTTTGTGGTCTCCAAAGAGGAGAGTTTCAACTCCCCTAATTTTAGTACTGTACCACTTTCTAGCTCACACAGCACTTAACAAACCAGGGAACAGGACAAAAGCTGCATGGTGGGGCCAGGGCCCAGGGAGAGTGAGGAGGCAACAGCTGAAATACAATTTCTTAGAGGGCTCTTTAAAAAACAAAACAACAAAAGTACTGTTTCCATCCAAATAGTGAAATCAACTCTACTATTCAGTAAGTGCAATGACTTAAAGAGAGTAGGTGTTCCACAAGCATCTGTTTTAATTCTAAAGAAGGAAAATACAATGGGGTTTTTTTTTTGGTTTGTTTTTGGGTAGTTTTGTTTGTTTGTTTGTTTGTTTGTTTTTGGTGCTGAAACCTAGGGAAAATGTAATTTTCAATACTAAAACCATTTTAGAGACCTGATGAGGAGTAATTAGCTTTTATGCTTAGCTCAACTAACTAAAAATAAGTATAGATCTTATTGATGGACATTTGAAGCATCCCTTTATGAGAGCATTCCCTATCTTTCAGAAAAGATACACAGTATTATTTTTTAAAAATAATGGTAAGCAAAGGTTTGCCCATGAGAAATCATATTAGCACAAACTTTTAATGGCTTTCTCAAATAACATTAGAGGCTCTCTAGAGATGGTCACTAAGCTAAGAATACTGGCCTCTTTAATTTTCATTTGGTATCAAGGTTACTTTCCCTCAGCACACAAATTTAAAAGATGAATAAAAATAATCTGGCTTAAGGTAAGTGAACAGGACAAATAAGTAAGGTTTTTTCCAGCATGACTTTATTTAGTAGTTTTACTAGGTAAGAATGTGAAGACATGAAGTTAAATAAGAGGCATTAGGAGAAATGGTGATCAAGAGATACATAAAGTACAATTTAAATAAAAAGAATGATAGAATTCAATGAAGAATTCTCCTTGTCTTTAAAAATATTCAAGTATTACTTCTACAACATAAACTTTGATTTCTTTTCACAGAATTTCACAAAAACACTGACAATATTTTAGGGACATACACACAAAATGCTCAGCCTAGGAAGAATGAATGGATAAATATTCAGGGTCTGGGCCAAATTGACTTTGGAAATCCTCTGATTTTTTTTAATCCTAATCTAATACTCTTTCTTCTCCACTGCTTGATTCTAGTCTATAACAGGCTTTCATATATGCACCTTGAACTTTCAAAGCAATTGGAGTTCACATTCTCAATTGTAAAAGAAAAGCAATCATTCACATTTTGCTATAATACTCAGAAATTCACTGTGACATTCATTAAAACAAAAGATTAATTCAATCCTTTTTATTCTGATTCAAACTCATTATCTTTTATCAAGAACACCATTATTATAAAAATACTTGACAGTCTCTTATACAAAGCATATTTCAGGGTAACCCTAAATAGCCCTACTTGATGAGGTAGTCTTCTTTACAGAATTCCTGTTCATAAATGTGGATGAGATAACAGAATAAGAAAATCACTATTCTGCTGCGATGGACAAACTACCTGATACTGATATGATTGATCACCAGTGGAGTCTTTAGCATTACTACAAGTGCGGTGGCCAGACAGCAGGCCTTTAGATGTGGTATAATATCAAGCATCTTGTAAGCATTCTTGCCAAAGCACTGAAGTCTGATTTTAGTCAAGCCTTTAGAGCTAACTGCCATTTGGAAATAGATTAATAAACTGACACCATGAAGAAGCCAACAGACACATCCCAAATGTGAGAAATTCCATAGGACAAATGACCTGGTTCCTGCAACTAGTCCATGACACACCAAAAAAGGTGGGGAGAGAGGATGGGAAGAAGATCTGCCCTACATCAAATTAGATATGCAAGACAAAATGAGCAAATGTGGTCCAGGGACTTTGAATCCTGGTGTGAAAAAGACATCTCTAAAAAGGATATTCTTGAGATAATCAGGCAAATCTGAATAGGATCTATCTATTAGATGACACCAAAAAGTAAATGTTCATTTTATTAGGTGTGAGAATGGCATTTTGGTTCTATAAGACAACATCTTTACTTTTTTTTTTTTTTTTTTTTAGAAATATCATATAGTGAAATGCTGGAGATTTGCTTTAAAATACCTCAGCAAACAAGGGTGCCTGGGTGGCTCCATTGGTTGAATGTCCGACTCTTAATTTTGGCTCAGGTCATGATCCCAGGGTTTTGGGACTGAGCCCCACACTGGGCTCTGCACTGGGCATGGAGTTTGCTTAAGATTCTTTCTCTCCCTCTGCTCCTCTCCCCTGCTCACATTCTCTCTAAAGTAAAAAAATTAAAACTTAAAAATTAAAAAAATACCTCTGCAAATTAAGGTGAAAGAAAAATAGATAAACAAATGTGGCAAAATGTTGATAACAGCTGAACATCTTGTGATGGGCATATGGAAGTACGTTGTACTATCTACATTTGAGTGTATTTATAATCTTTTATAATAAAAAAATGAAAAAGAAGAACCTCACTACCAGAGAAGCATGAAAAACAGTACAGGTAAATCTTTTAAGCAATATTAATCTCAGGTAGAAATTAAATGGCTCAATAAAAAAAATCAATGGCAGTTGATTATTTAGAAATTGAGTTATATGGAAGAACATCTATTTTCTCCCTGTACCATATCATCTGCGCTATAGACTGAATGTTTGTATCTCCTTCCAATTCATATATTGAAACCTAATCCCAAATGTTATTGGTATCTGGAGGTGATTATGTTATGAAGGTGAAGCCCTCATGAATGGCATTAGTGCCCTTATTGTTTTTAATGTTTATTTACTGGTGTGCCTGGGTGGCTCAGTTCATTAAGCATCTGACTTCATTCAGCTCAGGTCATGATGTCCTGGTTTGTGGGTTTGGGCACCACATCAGGTTCTGTGCTGACAGCTCAAAGCCTGGAGCCTGCCCCTCCTCCACTCATTCTCATTCATTCTCTCTCTCCCTCTCTCTTTCTCTCTCTCGCTTTTGCTCTCGCTCTCAATCTCTCTCTCTCTCTCTCTCTCAAGAGACCATGTACATGCGCAGGCAGAGAAGGGGCACAGGGAGAGGGATACAGAGGATCTGAAGCCCATGTGGGGCTTGAACTCACAAACTGTGAGATCATGACCTCAGCTGTACAATTGACTGAACCACCAGACGCCCTAGGATTAGTGTCCTTATAAAAGAGGCCCAGCCCAGATAGCTCCCTTGTCTTATCCACCACATGTAAAAAGAGATACAGTAAAAAGACAGAGACACAGTAAAAAGAGATAGCAAAATGTACAACCTATGCACCAGAAAGTGGGTTCTCACTAGACACTGATCTGCAGGCACCTTGATCTTGAACTTTCCAGCCTTCAGGATGGTGAGAAATTTTTGTTATTTATAAGATACCCAGGCTAGGGCATTTTGTTATAGCATCCCAAATAGACAAAGACATTCAAACAGCTGTGTAATATATCATATAATTCCTTAAGTAGGTTATTCCACTGAAAACCCACAGCAGAGAACAAGCAGTTTTACAGAATACATTAAAAAAAAACTTTTAAGAACACAGCTGTTGGTTTCCTCTCCTCAGAACTGTGTCATGCTTTTATATAATTCTGGAGTTCTAAATGGGTGGTGGTAGTGAACTGAAATAACAAAAACTGAGGCACAGAAAACAGAAATCACAGCTGCATTTTGAACTGAATGCTATGAATTTTTCTTTTTATGTATTCATTTGATCACTTTTCTAAAAACCCTAGACCTACTTCCCATCCCTCCTGAAATAGTATTTTAACTTTTTAGTATGCAATATTCATAATGTATTCCACAGAGAGTGCTGACTAAGCCTCCTTTGAGCTCCATTTTCTTATCTTCCAAGTAGTTCACAGTAAACCAAAGAGAAAATCAATAATCTTCCAGAAACATCTTCAGAGCAAGATACATTTCATTTCTAATGGAGCAGTGGTTCTTAACATTAAAAAAATTTTTTTATACATTTATTTACTTTTGAGAGACAGAGAGAGAGTATGAACAGGGGAAGGGCAGAGACAGAAAGAGACACAGAATCTGAAGCAGGCTCCAGGCTCTGAGCCAGTGGTCAGCACAGAGTCTGACATGGGGCTCGAACCCACGAACTGTGAAATCATAACCTGAGTCAAAGTTGGATGCTCAACCTACTAAGCCCCCCCAGGTTCTTAACATTTTTTTAGGGTTATGAATCCCTCTGAAAAATTTTTTATAGAAAAAAAGTAGGTTTTCTCCCCAAAGATTTTATCATAGCTCTGAAGGCCCCTGTTAGAAACCTCTGTAATACAGTGTTCTCACAGATAAATAAATTACAAAGTACAAATTCATCAACTCAACACTAAAGGCCTCCCATGAATTGGCCCCATTCACCACTATTTCTCTAAGCACCACACTTTAGTCAAATGCATTAGTTATGGTTTCCTGACTTTGTTCTGGATATTTCCACTATCTGCACATTTCAGGCTATCCTGACCATTTATTCGTCATGGTCTGTCATAAGCAATACAACTTCCATGAAACCTTCCTTGATTCCCTAAACCTTCCTCTGAACTTGTCTTCTATCCTATACGTCCAATATTTTTCCTTATTTTGTAACATGGTCTACCAAATACTTGTCTAATCTGAGATTCTTCGCGATACAGCAGTGAAAAATGAAAATTATCACCAAAGAAGTTCTTATCCCTTACAATGGGTTAAATGGTGCCCCCACCCCAAAAAGATATGTCCTTATCTTTACCTGAGGAATATGACCATATTTACAAAAAGTGTCTTTGCAGATATAATTAAGAATCTGGAGATGAGATCATTTTGGATTATCCAGGTGGCACCAAACTCAAATGACCATGTCTTTATGAGAGAAAGAAGAGAAGGGCTTGTGAAGAGAGAAGCAGAGATTAGAATTAGGTAATCAAGGAATGTGTAGAACCACCAAAAGCCAGAAAAAGTACTGAAGGATTCTCTCTCAGAGTCTTTGGAAGGAATGTATGTGGCAAGCAACCTTGCTGACCTTTTGATTTCAGACCTCTGATCTCCAGAACTGGAGAAACCTCCAGAATTGTTTTAGGCCAACCATTTTGTCGTAATTTGTTATGACAACACTAGGAAACTATATAGTCCTCTCTAATCATTTTTATTGACTTCATTTTTTGTTTATTGTGTAGTTCTGCAATGGTTAATTACTTCAAGATCATCAGAAGAGACTTAAAAAAATGTAGAGGCTCTTCAAATTTCTTCTTATTCACTTGCTATTTTTTGCAACAGTCTCTGAATTCCTTTTATCAACAGTTTTCTCAAAGTGCCAGTGCAGGATAGTATCTGAATAGGAAAGAGCTGTATTCTTGTGAAAGCTGACATTAGTCAACTATGACATGTGGTGGGTTGGAGGATGAAAACCTGGGTTCTAAACCTGGCTTCTAACCTTGTGATCATGAACAGGTTACTTCTAAGACCTTTTATCACTTATGAACAATCCTTTGAGGGTTGCTATAAGAAGAAAATAAGCAATGCATGTAAAGCTACTGCCAAAAAAAGGTATTTAGTAAAGTGTAGCTAATGTGAAGGATGATTTTCTGGTATAATATTGGCCCTGGTGGGGCGCCAGGATGGCTCAGTCAGTTAAGCATCCGACTTTGGCTCAGGTCATGATCTCACGGTCCATGAGTTCGAGCCCTGCATTGGGCTCTTGCTGACAGCTTAGGGCCTGGAGCCTGCTTCTGATTCTGTGTCTCCCTCTCTCTCTGCCCTTCCCTGCTCATGCTCTGTCTCTCAAAAATTAATAAACATTAAAAAAATATATTAGCCCTGGCTATTAATCTACTCTTCTATGATTTAAAAAAATCATTCTTACGACCATATTAATTCATTCTGGCCTGTTTTCAAGGACAATCAATAATTTTAAGTAAAAACTTTAACTAAATTTCCAGCATATTTCCAAAGAAGTTTTGCAATTTCTTTCATGCTAAAGGAAAAGAATGAAAGCCTACACCTCTGGTTTTCCTTCCCACCCACTTCCTATAAACTACATTAGCTCATACTTTGGTATTTCATTATCTGCCAAACATTTTCTTTTAGTTTAAAATGAAGAACCTATTTGGATAGGACACCTACATTCTCTTTGAACTTTATACCACTGAGCATAATTTTTCATGCTCACAGTTGGGAGAAAACAATAAAAAGATACAAACAGTTCATAATTTTTTGATTTGCCTAGATGAACTTAACAAACATAGATAATAATACCATCCAATCTCCAAATTCAAAAAAAATTTTAAGGTAACATAAAGCATACTGATAGACTGTGGCAAAATTATTAATTTTTAGAATTCAATACTGTCATCAAATGAACTGAATGCTCATACTTGTAGTGCCATATTTGTACTTCTTTTGTTCTTAAGTTATTCTGCCAAAACAAGCACTCAAATTATTCTGACATAAAGTTTGCTAATAGGAGAACTGTATCTGATATAAACACCTGCCTAGTAAAACATAAATAATGGACAAAATGAGACACAGATTTTAAGGCAACACACATAATTAACCTTCTACAGAAGCCTATGGTTTATATAGGAGCAAGCTTTATGACAAGGTGAAAATTTACTAATCTGAATGACCAAAACTTTAGATGATAACGAAAAGAACAGGCAAATCTCACTTTAAGAAAAGTCAATAATTGGGGTGCCTGGGTGGTTTAGTTGGTTAAGCGTCTGACTCTTGATTTTGGCTCAGGTCATGAAATCATATTTTGTGAGTTTGAGCTCCTCAGCAGGGACTGTCAGTGGAGGCTGCCTGGGATTCTCTCTCTCTCTCTCTCTCTCTCCCCCCCCTCCCTATCCCTCTCCCTCTCTTCCTCCCTCCCTCTGTCCCTCTTGGGTACATGCTCTCTCAAAAGAAATAAACTTTAAAAAAAAACAATAAACAAAAAAAAGTAACTTGGAAAGCAGGTAAACTGGAAGTTATTTACAATATAAAAACACTCATTATGGTTACTTTAGTAGTAAGCAACTCTAGTATACTTAATAGCAATAAATGCATAAAAATTAAAGTTCCATTACACTTTTTCAGAGCAAATTCACAATTTAATGTGAGATTAACTTGTAATGGTATCTAAAAAGTGGCTTTCTTTCCTTGTCACAAAGGTTTGCTCCAACTCTCTGGAGTACCATGGAGGCAGAGAGCAACTCTCTGGTGTCAAATTGTCCTCAGGGCAGATGGAGGGCCCAGGCTGGTTTTCCCAGGAATGGCCAACCAAAAGTAAGGCCACTGGCCAGCTACTCCTGGCCAGCTGGCATGGAACAAAGTGTCTGGTTCCTACCTTCAGAGCAGAGGAAACTCAGCCAGCTGGCTTTCGATGGACTACACTAGTTGGAGTGCTCACAATTCCTTTCAAACCATCTGGCATTCTTTTTGAACCCTAAATTTACCAAGCACTACACTCTGCTCTCTGAAATGCTCAGATAATTGGAAGAATCCCCACTGCCTACCTAAAGAAGAAAAGAAAGAGGGCAGAATCACTGCTAAATCAATTACTTCAAGAAGTAATTTCTAAAGTTAAAAGATCCTTTCAATTTTAGCTCGTATATTATCTACCTTAAAATCTAAACTATTCTCATGATTGTCAGGCAAACTTTCAAAATTAAGATTAAGTCAAATAATAAGGAAATAGGCTAAACAGACAATTTAACATGCAGAAAAGTTGTAAAAATTCCTTAAGGTTTACAGGACATGCATGACTTATTCTACTCTTAACTTCTACAGAGCCTGTCTGTATCCTTCAAAGTCCCCAAGAGTGGACTTTGTATTGCTACATATACTTATCTCCTCAGCCACCTAGTTAATTGAAAACAACAGTGTCTTACAGCGACTTCTGAAAAAAGATCTATTAATGATATGTTGGCTGTTTTAAAAGTTCCACTTCTAGAAATATTAGAAAACTTAATGTGGAAGAACATGAAAGAGGGCCTCATCTCCAGGCAAGCAAAAGAAAGCACAGCACTTGGCTTGAAATAAAAAAAATATTTTATCAAATGTTCAAAATGATTTATTAAGTGACCAAACTGTTAGGAACTGCTATAGGGCATTCATCTATCAATCGTAGATCATTTTACTAATCTATCACATGGGATTTATGGGGGATAGAGAGGCAAGCAATGGGGAAAAAAAACAAAAACAGGTGAGTCACATTTATAGTAAATACACCTTATGAGATGTAAGTACTTTGAACAAAAATATTAGGTCAAATATTAGAAACTGAAGCAGGGTATACAAATAATAACTGTGATTATAATTTTCACTGTGTTTACCCCCATGCCAAGTACTGATATTAGCATTTTACATAATATTTCATTTGACCCACACAACACACATATGAGGCAGTTACCACTATTATTTACATTTTGAGGGTAAGGAAACAGAAGTCATTAGGAAACCTGTCCAAGATCACATGGCTAAACTGAAAAGAGCTAGAATTCAACTCCAAGCAGTCTGGCTCCAAGAATCTGGGTGCAAAAATGACAGTGTTAAGTTATACTTATGAAAGAATGAAATGTAATATAGAGAAAAATTCAATCATTAATATAGTCTTTGTAATGTTTTCAACTCTCAGTGTAGCATAAAGTGGTAATAAAAAAATAAACACTGACTTTGTCAGAAATTATTTTTAAAAAGTAAGAGCTAGTCTATCAAGTTAAGAATGTCAGTTTTACCCTTTTTTGCCCATACACTGAGTAGGTACTTGTGCCAGTTGCTATTCTAAGGGACACAGTGGTAAACAGGGCAGATGGAAGTCATTGCCTTCTTGGAGCTGACATTCTAGTGGAGGTAAGAGACAAAAAAGAAAAAAAAATAGTTAACAACAGAATTTCAGAGAGTGATTCATTTTACAAAGAGGCACATAGGAAATGTATAGTTCTCTTTTGAGACATTTAACAATGAAGGTAAATGAAGAGGATGGATGGAAAGTGAGGGGGAAGTTGTTTTTAATTGTGTTGTAATTTTAAAATTATTTTTAAAGATGGACAATGTCAGAGAATGTGTATATGCTGATATGGATGGTGGCCCTGGAGTGCTGCTGATGATGCAAAAGACAGGCATATATTCAGAAGTCAAGTCCTTGAGTAGGTATGAGGGGGAATATGGAAGGGAGGGAAGTTGACCTCTGATAGGAAGAAAACATGGGCTCTAAGGAATGTGGATTTCTAGATTTGGTGAAGGGAAATTGAGTGGTATCTATCTTATAACTTCTAAACCTCAATGAAATACGAAGCCTGCTTATCTGCATGGGAAAGGGTGAGTTTGAAGAGTGGGAAGAAATGATTAAATGGTTACAGACAAAAACCTTAGGAATCTTTTGGCCTTCCTGGACAGTGCTCAGATCCTACTTCAGTTTTCTGGTCATGAATCTGAAGTTCTCTAATATTTAGCCACTTAATGTGTACTAAAGGAAAAGCGAGATGAGGGATAAAGCAACTGTAAACAGAAGACAATTCATGGCTAAAAAATAAAATGAAAAAATATGTATCCATGAGCTATATCATAGTCATTGATAATGTCCAATCAAACTGTGGTCTACCTATGTAGCTCCCTCCATTTATCTCCATGTTCTCAGAATAGAAATTTTTGTAATTAATAATTTGTTATATTCAGTCATGAGATATTTAATCATGAAGGTTAAAGATTGTTTCTTTTTGGTCATGAATGGTTCTGTCACTTCCTAAGGTGGATTTAAAAAAATCAACTGGATAGTCTTATTAAAGATTCCAGAGGTGATTCCATTTCATAGCTTGAAGAAACATTCTCTGTGTTAACTGAGATCCTAAAATAGAAAGATCCTAAAATCTTCCAAAGTGGGAGATAAAAAGGAATGGGGATTAGACTTGAGTTGGACTTCTTAATAGCAATATCAGAAGCCAACAGAACAATGCCTTCAAAAGAGGGTAACTAATTTTTAATGTAGAATTCAATATTCAGCTAAACCACTATTCAAGTGTGAGGGTAAAATGAAGACATTTCCAGATATGCAACTTCTGAATTCAGAAGAATTTCAGTTTGTATGTCCCCTTTCTCAGGAAGGTATTAAAGAATAAGGAAGAGATAGTCCAGAGAGTAAAGGATACAACAAAGGAGGAGGGCAAAGGAATTCCCAAAGTGACAACAAACAGAAGTCCTAGGTGACAGCTAGAAAAAAGGAATGTAACAGATTACCCAAAAATATTGAAAGATCATCAGTTTTGTCAGAATTTGAGGAGTCAGTGACTGGGATCAAAAAAACCCAAAAAACCAAAAAACCAAAAAAAAAAAAAACCTAAGCAAATGAAAAACAAGAAAAGAAGCAATCATTTAATTTAGAGAAACAAAAGTCGTACAAGACAGAAAATGTAATATTAGTACCCTATAGGGCTCAGCTGTGAATAATAGGTACATTGTCAAAGTCATAAAAATACTGAATATCGACCTGACTGGGAACTAAAGGTATGAGTAGGGGGTGGAAGGATGGTTATGTAGGACAACCAAGTCCTCAACATCCAAAATAGAACTCTGCAGATAATGTCCAATGACAGATAATCAAGAAGTTTAAACATGAAAAATGAAATATAGGGGCGCCTGGGTGGCTCAGTTGGTTGAGCATCGGGCTTCGGCTCAGGTCATGATCTCACAGTTCGTGGGTTCGAGCCCCGCGTCGGGCTCTGTGCTGACAGCTAGCTCAGAGCCTGGAGCCTGCTTCAGATTCTGTGTCTCCCTCTTTGACCCGCCCCTGCTCGCAATGTCTCTGTCTCTCAAAAATAAATAAAAAGTAATAAAAAAAAAAAGAAAAAAACCTTCTAATAATTTTCTTAAAAAAAAAAGAAAGAAAAATGAAATATAAAGGTAGATACCCAAAGGAAGTGCTGAGAGTTTAAGGTGGTTCAACATTCTGAAACTGCTGATTTTTCACTACTCCTTAATCTAAAAAATGGCAATTTCATACAGTTTGAGCTAATGCATTATAATAACATAACTTTATTACTGATTTTTAAATAAGCTGCCATTTGAAACAGAAAGCAATTATTGATAGAAAATGCTCAATAGAAAACAAAATTATAGTTTTTGTTATCAGACATTGTTGGGGTAACAAAGTATCACCATACATGTTATTACCATCACTGACATAACAATATTAGTGTTGTTAACAAAGAATATTTACTACTAAAACAACATTTAACATAATATGTATAATAACTTTATAATATGTATAATATGTTATATATATAATGAATTTAGAATTACTTCAGAAGTTTTCTTCAAACATCATACTACAGAAATACTAATCTATGGGTTGGTAAAGATTTTGATTACCAACATGGCTGAATAAAATGGCCAGGATGTTTTTCAGTTCCTTTCTTGATACAAACAATAGCTAAGTCACTCTTGCAAAATTAAAGTTCCACAATATTGTGGTACTATGCAAGCCTGTTTCAGTGATAATTCCGGTTATACTACTCTGTTTATCTAAGACTTCCCCTTGTGGTTTGTTTGAAGGGAATTCCTAAAAAAAATCTCATGCAGGAAGTTATAAATTATTGGAGTTGCTTCAATATTAGTGACACTAGTTTATCAAATTAACGAAGCCCTTATTTTTAAGCTAACTTATTTTAAGTTCATTGACATTGAAATTTTATTTAAATTCTAAATCATAAAATCAAAACTTCCCCAAATTGAAAAGCCAACCTTTACTAATTTTAACTTTTATGAACAAAGAATTTGACTATGCTAACATAGACTTTTACCAAGAATAAAATATCCCTATCCAACCAATGGAAAATTTCCCCTTTAAATTAAAAGCAAATGTTTCTAATAGAGGGAATATTCATAAACACATGCTGTGGAAGACTGCTTAGTTTGGATTTCATTTTGCACTGAAAATTACCAGGAATTAAAATACACATGATTAAAAAATAAGCTTAAAGAGAATCTGAAAACTGAACCAATTCAATTATTCACATTACCCAGTAAGATCCTCTTAATTTTTTTTTTACCACCACTCTTTTCAATCAAAAGATCATAATAAAAATGTATTTGGGAAATATGTTTCTTATATACAAGTTTAGCTAATTTCCTATCACTCTGCAAAATTCTAAGGGCAAAAAAGAAACTGACAATGCAACTAACAATCTTCTTAAAACTTATAAAACCTGGTTTAAAAAGAGAAAAAGGTGCAAATGAAACAGCAAGGAATAACTGGTACTGTTAATGCCTCCTTTTCATTGGTCTCCATCAACTCTTCATAACTTTACCAAGACAGCAAAGTGAGGCAATCAGACCTGCGGAACCCAAGTCTGTGGGAACCTGCAGAGCTTCCTTCTCTCTCTGGGGATAAGGACAATGATAAAAGGTATTCTGTTTTCCAGTAGTCCTGTAAGAGGAGCCATTGAGCCGGGCCACACAACCAGACAACAGAACACAGGAAAATTCAGATCAAAGCAAGGGCGCATGCCAGGGTAATATGCAATAAAATCCTTTGCCAAAGCATTTAGGAAAAAAAAAAGAAAAAAAGGAGGTGAAGAGAACCTGCTGAACCACCTTCTTAACACAGGAGGCAGGGAGAAACAGAATCTGCTTGTACTGAGAAGCCGAGAAAACAATGTCCTAGATACACTGAAGTATTTCTGTAGCCGCGTATAGGAGTAAATAGACATATTACCGTGAACTAAACCCAAAACGCGGTGTCCTACACTACGTTCTGGAGTATTCCAATACACAAAATGATCAGCATATTTCCATTAGCTAAACCCAAAAAGCAAAGTGTTCTTACAGGCTTACAGATAGAATATTAATTTTCAATAAACAGATAAAAACATTCACTTTCAATGAAAACACACTGGTTTTACAGTAAGAAATATAAAATATTGTTTAAAGAACATCAGAGACAGAATTGGGTGGAGGTCTGATAAAGCAATATCTCTTTTTCCTCAGACCCTTTTTAATGATCTCGAATTCTCTCATTTCATAGGGGACACTGAGGACGGACACATAGACACACACGGACACACACACACACACACACACACACACAATTAGGTCTTGAGAAACAAAGGAGGGACTCCGGCCTATGGAAGCACACGCTCTCCCACCCACAGTTAGGGGGCCACCACCTGACTTTAATTAATGGGTAAGCTGAGGCAAGAGGTGTCACACCAGCCCACAGCCATACGCACAGTGGCAAACGGGCACGAGACGAACGCCACAAAGAAAGGGGAGGGGCAGGTGGGGACCAGGAAAACACTGCCACGCCGCGCCCCCTAAGGCGCGTTCCCATCGCCAGAGCGGAGGCAGCGGTCCTCATCATCCTCGTCCTCGCCTCCCCGCTTATCCAAGCCGTCACTCAAGCCCAGGGACCGAAGCCGGGCACGGGCTAGTGGGGAGGCGCGAACCTTCCTTCTGTGACCTCCCGGTGACAGTCTCGCGCCGCCCTTTATGCGGGACGCACCCTCCGGCCCCGTTGGACCCCCCCCCCCCGCCGCGTCCCTCTGGCCTGGGCCGCTGTCCCACCCCTCCTCGTCGAAACGCCCAGAGGGCGAACCGCGGAGGCTACCGTGGGCCCGCGGTCTCCTCAGCATCCCGAACGCGGAGCCGCCCAGTTCCCTAAGCCCCAGCCCGGGGGCCGGCGCCCCGCCCTCGCCCCCTCACTTACTCGGGCACGCCGGCTGCGGCGGCGGGTGTGAAGAACGGTCAGCGCCGGGAGGCGGGCGGCGGGCTACAGACTGCTGGCGGCGAGCGTCCGTCGGGACTGAGCTCGGCTGAGGTGGCGGCGGTAGACTGCGCGCTGCTGCCCCCGACGAGGGGCGGGCCCGGCGGGGGAGGGGCGGGCACCGCGCCTCTCATTCATGCAGCGGGGGCGGGGTGAGGGACCCGGATGCCCGGGCAGCTCCCGCCCACCTCGCTGAGGGCGCTGTGGCTTCAGAGTCTGTAGTGCGCACGCGCAAGCTTGGTGGCTCCGCCTGGTTCCGCCCCGCCCACTGGCGGGTGGGGGCGGATACTCTACGGGCCGATTTGCTGCGGATAGACTTAACCTACTCCCTCATCTGTTTCGTATTTTTGCATGTTCTATAAACATTTTTTAAAAAGAGAGCTTGGAACACTACCTCCTTCCTAGCATCCGGCCTGCCAGTCCCTGGGGGCACAGGAATGCCCGTTAGTTTGATGGAAAGTCAGCGCACACCGCCCCCTCCCTCCATCTGTCCCTCTTGCAGCAGGTCCTCTCAGCTGAATGCTAGGACCACAGTGGGAGAGGAGACCCAGAACCTGCCTGAGAGTGAAGAGAAGTGTGTGCAAGAAAGAGTGCATTACATTTGTTGTTTGGAGTCCCCTCAGACTCCAGCTGTCTTTCCATAAGTCAGGCAATAAATTGACCTTGGTTTTGGAGTGGGCTTAGCCCTTTCTGTAATATCAAGGCCTGGAGTATTGCAGCTCCACGGATCTGTGGAGGCCTCTCATCTTTGGTAGGCAGTGTATTCTGTGGACACACCCTTCTGTTCTTAGCCCTTTGGCTTTGCCACTCCTGGGCCACAGAAATCTTTGGCAATGTTGGGAGCCTACAGCAGGCCTCCCAGCCTTCCCCCCTAAGGTTCCATAGCTGAGTGTGAGGGTACAGCTCAGTCCCTTGTCCCCTTCTGAGGCTCTCCTTTCTTCTCCAACATCCCAAGTTTCCCTCAATTAAACCATGAACAACTCAGTGGCTTAACATTGGGAAGCAAAAAGTCATCATGGAAAGTGCCTGTAGACAAGTTCCTTCTGCTTTTGCAAACTATAAGTCTCCTAGGCAAGGGGGAAATAAAGACAGAAACATCAGTGAACATCTCAGGAAGTTACTCAGTAGTTACAGGCCTCGAAGGTGAGAGATGGTTGGAGGCATGTGCTGCATAGAGGGTAGAAGAAGGAAGGATGTGGGAGACGCATTCTTCCTCTAAAGCTGCTTGTCAACACTTATCCCCCCCTGCTCTTAAAAGAACCTCAGGGGGGTCTTCCTTCTACCTTCCCTTCTAGATCTTAATGGGAGCTATTACCAGGAGGGCCTTCTCAACTGTGGTTTGCTGATACCTGTCACTGTCTTTAATTTTAATGCTTATGTTTGAATTTTTTTTTAATGTTTATTTGTTTTTGAGAGAGAGAGAGAGCCCGAGCTGGGGAGGGGCAGAAAGAAAGGGACACACAGAATCTGAAGCAGGCTCCAGGCTCTGAGCTGTCAGCACAGAGCCTGACATGGGGCTCAAACTCACAAAATGTGAGATCATGACTTGAGTTGAAGTCAGTCGCCCAAGTGACTGAGCCACCCAGGTGCCCTGACACCTGTCACTGTTTAAACTGGGCCTCCTCATCTCTCTCCTAGTCTATTGATTCCCCTGCAAATTAATTCTCATGATATGCAAATCTATCCATATTACTGTCTTTTTCTAAAGTGTTCCACTTAGTAGTTTGACCCTTATTTTCCAGGCATTTTCAGAACAGCACCACGGTGTTTCACCCTCAGTGTCTATATTCTTGCTGTTCTATTTACTAGGAAAGCAATGCTTATTTAGGAACACTTAATAGTCACTTTTTAAAAATATGTTTTTTTAAGTTTATTTATTTTGAGAGAGAGTGAGCACACACACAAGCAGGGGAGGGACAGAGAGGGGGAGAGAAAGAATCCCAAGCAGACTCCGTGCTGTCAGCACAGAGCCCAAAGTGGGCCTTGAACTCACGAATGATGAGATCATGACCTGCGCTGAAACCAAGAATCAGACGTTCAACCAGCTGAGTCACCCAGGTGCCCCATAGTCACTTTTTATTGAAGTCTTCCTTCCTATCCTTACCTTGTTGACAGTCTTCCTTTTGGAACCTTCCTGGGTCCTGTACCCAAGACCATCCCAGCCCCAGGCACACGTAGGATTCATACCCATGTGCTAGTATTTTCCTCCCCAACCAGAATGTGAGCCCTTCAACAATGGGAACAATGTCTTCTCAAGACCTAGTAGTGATTGGCAAACAATTACCAAGTAATGGTTGTTGGGGCAGGTGATGTTCCCTGGTGGGCCAGGAAGGTCCCACAGGCTTGAGAAGAGCTAAACTCTCTTTTCTTTCTCCTCCCTTCTTGTGGCTTCCTTTCCCTGCTGCCACTGCTGTGTGTTTGAAAACCTGTTTTATTTGTTTGTTTAAAAAGCTTGGCTAGAAATTCTCCAGTCCAAGAAGACTATAGGGTAGAGGGTGGAGTGGCTTTAGTTTCATGTCCTTTGTCCTTGTGAAACTCAGGAGATAGAAAGAGAGAGAGAGAACAGGATTGTTTCTTGCTCCTCTTGGAGAAGTCAGATTTTTTTTTTGGTTTCCTTGTGTCTCAAGCTGGAGAATCACAAGCTGATCCATGATCCCATCTGCTTATTGATACAGAACGTTGTACTTCCCTTTCATTATACCCAGCCACCCCCACCTAGGCAAAATGCATGTGAGGCTGATTATGGGTACATTAAGAGAGGTCTGGGCAGTTTAGGTGCATGCCCTCAAAATAGCAGGCATCCAGGACTTGGTAATGGCTTTATCAGCTAACGTGGTCCCTTGTTCTTTGATGGAGGGGTGGGGAAGTCTTCACTGTTTAGGGCTTCAGAGGATGTGCCTCTTTCTATTTCCTCTTCTCCCTCCCCCCAGTTTTCTTCCTACATTATACTTCTTTAAAAGCATTTGCCTCATCCCTACCCATTACTCAGAAAATTGCCCTTACACACATAGTCAGAAGTCCTTCAAGACTCCTCTACCTTCTGGAAAACAAATGATATCTAATTTTAAATCAAATGTTAGTGACCAGTTTTGCAACAGCAACGTTCTGAATGGTAACTGTAGTGGGAGCAAGGGCTGCGTTTAGTCATCTTGGATCTGGTGCTCAATACAAGTTTGTTCAATGACTGTGACCAGTAAAGACTAAATCAATCTTTCAAAGAGAAGCCAGAAATCAAAGAGAGGGTTATTCTCAGCCCAGCCCTTCTACCCATCCTCTCCTTCTGGTGAGGCCTATTCATCATCTCTTGAGTGGTGGGCACTATTGCTGAAACACAGTCCTCATATTGGCCAATGATTTGGCTGCTTAATTATCCAAAGCTCTGAATGACCCTTCCAAGGGTTGACCATTCAGTGCTTTGACCCTTTGGACTAGGTCAGCAGAGGAGTGCCCACCATTTCTGTGAGAGCCTGGGGCATGCTCCTGTGTTCCCTGAACCCCTTCATTCAAGAATTCCAAAGTCTCCTGCTGGGCTTCCTCTGACAGGAACCCTCCTGATAGCCCATGTGGACCTATAGGGTGTGGCTCTGCCCATAGAGGTCTGAATTGCTTCTTGACGAAGGACAAAGGACGTATATATACAATTGTAAAATAGTGCAAATGGGTGGAGGAAGCGTATGCTTCCTTTGGGTAAGGCCATGTCCACCCTTGGAAAGAGGAATCAGGGACTCTGTTACCTTAGCCACCAGCAATCCATTCTGCCTTTCTGGCGCCCGTAGGCCCAATAACCCAAATAGAACTCAGAGCCTTCAAAACATAAATGTGCTCAGGATTCCATGTGGGAGCCAGCTGAGACCAGCTGCAGATGGAGGAAGTGGAGGCATAATTTTCCAGGGGTAGGGCAGCCTGCTCAGACCAGCTACTGGATTGGAGTACACCTGTCTTAGTGTGGGTTCTCCCCCAAATAGACACCAGACAAGAACTGGAATTCAGGTAATTTACTTAGGAGGTAATCTCAGGAAACAGGAGTGAAAAAATGGGAAAGCAGAATACAGAAGGGAGAAAAGCCAATACTAAGATGTGTTGTTGAGCCAGTTCCTCCTCTGGGCCATGGGGGTTCCATTCCACTGGCAACTCAGGGAAGCCTTGTGGAACAGTATCAACACTGTCCTTACAAATGTTGAGGAGGCTGGAGTATTTACTTACTGACATCCATCTCCCTTATAGATGATCATCATGGAACTTTCAAATTATGGCTGTGCAGCAAGGCATGCTACCTAGCTCAGCTCCTCCTGCCTCTATCACTACCATCACCATTAGAACACCACCATCACCACAATTCCTGCCCCTCTTCAGTTCTCCCAACCGTGTCACTACCTTTTCTCTTTGTTTTTAGGTCTGAGCTTGAAAGAGGAAGTGAAGTAGGGTGATATCTTTGCCCACAACTGTTCTAGGAAAAAGGAACTGTAGTGGTTCTTCCCCCATTTGAATCTATCCAATCTACCCAAATAGCTCTTTGCTGTCATCACCTCGTCCCAAAGCAAGGTTCAGGAAAGAGAGAGAGGCACTCTTTCTGGAATGACTGTTGGCATCACGGAGTCATAGAAGCAGAGCTAGAAGAGATGCACTCTCTCCCTAGATAAATAAGACTATGTTTTGCTTCTCCTGCTACTGTAGCACCTCCTCTCAGCAGGCTTCCCTGGTTTATCTTGGCTTTCTGCCCTTCCAACCCACATGATCATAACTCATGAACTGTGAGATCATGACCTGAGCTGAAGTGGGAATGCTTAACTATCTGAGCCACCCAGCTCCCCTAAAATGGATTGGTTTTTTAAAAAGACACAACCTGGTGCACCTGGCTGGTTCAGACAGTTAAGCAACTGACTTCAGCTCAGGTCATGATCTTGGGGCTCATGGGTTCAAGCTCCACGTCGGGCTCTGTACTGCCCTTTTGAGACTGGAGCCTGCTTCTGATTCTTTGTCTCCCTCTCTCTCTGCCCCTCCCCTGCTCGCACTCTGTCTCTCTCTCTCTCTCAAAAATGAATAAACATTTAAAAATAAAAATAAATAAATAAAAAGACAAACTCACAAGGACAGAGAAAATAGAAAGGGAGGCAATGGCAAAAACAATTTTGTAAGCTAGAAAACAGATGGATGAGTGGTAATGGACTTAGCAGCCCCCCAAAAGCTAAAAGCCCAGAAAAAGCAAAGAACAGCCCTATTTTCATAGCAAAATCCTAAAACAAAACAAAACAAAAATAACAAAAACCAAATAAACAAAGGAATGGGCAGTCTTAGATACCTCTGGAACTGAGCAAGCCAAAGTCAGAAGAATTGGGTATAAGGTGATTGGGAAACTGTTAAAATCCTAGTTCTCTTCTACCACTCTCCATGCTTCAGAGCCCCTCTCAATAGGCAGAGGACTGGAAATGTAGTCTCCAGAGAGGGTAAAACAGGTTTCTGGATTGGGTACACCAGGGACAGCTGACACAAAGGTTTCAGGTGAAGTGCAGGGCCTTAAGTGAATATTTACTCAGTGCAGAGAGATCCTCAGCTTTCTTTTCTGCTCATTTATCAAATCACTGGCAGCCACACTCCACACTTGTCTCTGGAATTCTGACCAGCCCAAAAGGAAAGAACTAATGATACTGACATTAGAATTTCCAATAAATGACAATCCATGTCTCCCTACAGTGAATCTCTGAGTTGACAAGTCTGACTCCCACACTTGCAATAAGTTTTTCAGGACTTTGGTCTTAATCAAAAGCAGACAGCCAAAGACCACATCTTGGATTCCCTAAAAAGAGGATGAAATGAAGATTCAGGTGCACATCATTTATTAAGAGTGAACTCTCATTAGAAGCCTTCTCTACTTCTCCTGTCTCACCTCCTCTGGAAGGAGCTGAGTAAGAATATGGTCTCAGCTGGAGTCTAGCCTCTGCCGGATCCCGACAGGGAGCCCGAAGTGTGAATTGCATAACAGGATTGATTTCACCTTGAAGTAAGAGGCCTGTTTTGTGCCCACACATTAATCAATCATTGGGCTGCCAGGGAGGAGGCCATAATCTCCCAGGCAAGGAAGCTCCTGGCTGAGATCAGTTCTCTAGAGAAAGGGGCAGCTCTGATCCATTAATAACCAACACTCACAGCAGCTGAGGGTATGGGTAGGCCACTGGTAATATCTGCTACAGATTACCAGATATATGAGGAAAACTGCTAACATGTAAGAGAAGGAACAAATAATAATAAAAACAAAGAAAACCAAGAAAGCAACTAACAACCAAAATAAACAGAAATAAACAACTTGGAAGAAACCAAGACTTATTCTCAAAAATAAGAGATAATATTACAGTCATGAAACAAGAATAAGATGCTATTTTAGAAACAGGAAACAAAAATAAACTTAAAACAAACAAACCTGATGAAGCTCATATAGTTTCAGAAATGAAACTCAATAGTTTAGGAAAAAGAGTCTGGGTTATTTCCCAAAAATAGATCCAAATGACAAAACACTGAAAAATAGGAAAGAAAAGAGGAATCCAGAAGGCATAGTCCAGAAGGCTTAACATCTGAAAAACATGTATTCCAGAAGGAGAGGGGACAAAATTAACAACGAGAATTTCAGGAAAATTTTCTCAAACTTAAAAAACAAATTTCCAGGTTGAAGGTGCCTATCATGTGCCTAGATAAACAGATAAAATAGGCCCAACCAACACACATACTTGTGAAACTTAAGAACCCTGAAAGACAACTTGTAACCCTGGGACAAGGAAGATTACACAAGCTTGAATAAAGAAAAAACGAGTCATATACTAAGTCTCAAGAATCAGAATGTCTTCAGACTTCTCTTCACTGGAACTGTTCCAGAAACACTGACAGGTAGAATACTAGAGTAATATCTTCATAATTCTAAAGGAAATTTGTTTCCAATGTAGAATTCTATACCCAGTCAAACTATTAATCAAGAAATAAGTAGAATAAAGACTTTCAGATATGCACAATCTCATGCTTTCTTTACTTGGAAGTAACTGAAGTATATGCTTTACCAAAACGAGAGTATACCAAAGAGAATGACACAGAACACAGGAAGAGGGAGATCCAACAGAGTGGGGAAGTATGGGAATCCCTGTGAGGCTAATATGGTGTGAACCTAGGAGGCCTGGAGCAGAGAGACTCGAGAACAGAGATGTTAGGGATTGTTATTACCAAGATGTCATTACTAAGACTGACACTGTAACACTTTATAACCAGTTTTTCTTTGAGGTACAGACTTCTGAGGTAAATTGGCTAAATGACAGAGACCCCACATATTGTTGGAAAGATTTCTAGCCTAATACTGTTGAGACTTTGTATCTAGTTCTGGCTTTATCTTGAAGTGGCTGTGCTGGGAAAGTCTCTTTCTCTTCCTGGACTTCTAGATCATCCTCTATAAGTGTCAAGAAGGGGCATGTCTTGAATGAGCTAAGAATTCCATGTCTCTTTAAGCCTATTTGTGCCTCTGTGAAATTTATTCATGATATACTATTCTATAAGTTTTGAAAAATGCATAGAATCATGTAACCACCTACAAAGTCATGCTATAGAAACAGTTCCATCAATTTCTTTGTATTTCTTTGTAGTCAACCATCTCTCCTCTCCTTAGCCCCTGGAAACCACCAATCTATTCTCCATCCATATATTTTAACATATCATATAATTTACCATATAAATGGAATCATACAGTGTAAAGCCTTTTGAATCTGGATCCTTTTGCTTAACACAGTGAGGTTGGTTTGACACACTAGCCATCAATTACCACTAATCTTGTTTTCAGTTCTCCCCTGAAGCAGATTCAGAGACAAGAATTCAAATACTAGTAACTGATGTGGGAGATGATCTCAGGCAGTGCTAATTAGGGGAATGAAGAAGTGAAACAGGGGAGGGAAGGGGATCAATATAGGGTGTAGTTTCTTTGAGGAGACTGTGGGCAAAAAGCTCCACTCTTCTGGGACTCTGGGATCCATTGCAGAACTCCCAACTCAGAGCTATCCAGCCTAATGAGTGAAGAAGCTAGGATATTTATCCACCAACTCTATGTTCACCATTGGTTGAGGGTTGCTTCTGGGGGCCTTAACTCAGCATTCTGGCTTTCCTGAGATATGGATCAAGCATGTTCTTGCCACCAGAATAAAAGCCCTCAGGTAGAAAGTTACAGGCGTTCACAGTAAGCAGCTTTTGGTGTGCAGTGGTAAGTGCCAAAAGAGATGTGTAGAGCATTGACACTATTAGCTATACCCTGCCCCTCCAGTGAGAGAATGAAATCAGCTTCAGAGAGGAGCATTGAGGACTTCTGTGATTTCGGCTTGAGAAGACACCCAGGACAGTGAACACCCCCCCACCCAGGTCCCACTGGATGAATTCTAAGGATGGGGATTTTTTGCCTTAAGAGTAGGAGGGGACCTCTGAGAGGTAAGACTACCCTACCTGAGGATGGATGGCTAATGATGTTGAACTTTTTTTTTTCATGTGCTTATTAACCATCTGTAGAACTTCTCTGGTGAACTTCTTGGCCAATCTTTTGCTCATTTTTAAACTGGATTATTTGTGGACGTTTTGTCTGTTTTTGTTTTTTTTTTTTTACTGTTGAATTTTCAGAGTTCTTTATATATTCTAGATACTAGTCTTTTGTTGTATATGTGATTTAAAAATATTTTCTCCCAGGCTATGGCTTTTCTTTTCTCCCCCATAAAGAGTCTTTCACAGAGCAAAAGTTTTTAAGTTTGACGAAGCCCAATTTATCGAATATTCCTTTTATGGATTTTGCTTTTTTATTGTCAAGTTTTGAACTCATTATCTGGCCTTAGATCCTAAAGATTTTCTCCTAAGATTTTTTTCTAAAATTTTACATTTAAATCCATGATTCATTTTGAGGTAATTTTTGTATGAAGTGTGATAGTATGTTAAAGCATTTTTTTTTTGTTTTGATTATTGTTTGCCTTTGGATGTCACATTGTTCTAGTACCATTTGTTGAAAAGTCTATCCTTCCCTCATTGAGTTGGTTTTGCACCTTTGTAAAAGGTGAATTGGGCATATTTGTGTGGCTCTATTTCTGGGTTCCCTCTTCTGTTCCATTGACCTGTAGATCTATCCCTATGTGAATACCATGAAGTCTTTTTGTTGTTGTTGCTCTTAAACTTGGGTTTTTTTGTTCTTTGGTGGGTTTTTTTTTCTTTTTAAATAGGCTTCCTACCCAGCAGGAAGTCCAATTCAAGGCTTGAACTCAAGACCCTGAGATCAAGAGTCAGATGCTTAACTGACTGAGCCACCCATGTACCCTGATAAAGTCTTAATTACTATAGCTATATAATAAGTCTCTAAATTTGGTACACTAATTCCTCTTGATTTTTCTTCTTTTACATATTTGTTTTATCTATTCCAGATCCTGTGCCTTTCCATATAAATTTTATATTATTTTTCCAGGTTCATTGAGATATAATTGACATACAACATTGTATAAGTTTAAACTATGGAACATAGTGATTTCATATATGTATATACTGCAAAATGATTACCACAATAAGATTAGTTAACACATCCATAACCTCACATAGTTATATTTTGTATGTGTGGTGAGAACTTTTAAAATCTACTATTTTAGCAGCTTCCAAATATATAATACACTATTGTTAACTGTAGTCATCTTGATGCACATTAGATCCCCAGAGCTTATTCATCTTGTAACTCTCACTTTTCCTCCCCCACTCCCCTTCTGGTGCTTCTTCCAGTCTTTGTCTGGTTTTGGTATCAGGATAACATTGGTCTCATAAAACGAGTTGGAAAATGTTCCCACTCCTATTTTCCAGAAGACATTGTATAAATTGGTGTTAATTCTTCTTTCAATGTTTGTTAGAATTCCCATATGGACCTGGAGATTTCTTTTGCAGGAGTTTTTAAATTATGGATTAATTTTATTTAATGTGTAACGCCTGAGTGGCTCAATTGGTTAAGCGTCTGACTTTGACTCGGGTTATGATCTCACAGTTCGTGGGTTAAGCTCTCTATCGGGCTTTGTGCTGAAAACTTGGAGCCTGGACCCTGCTTCAGATTCTATTTCTCTCATTCGCTCTGCCCCTTCCCTGCTTGCACTCTGTCTCCCTAAAATAAATGAACATTAAAAAAAATTTTTTTAAATTTATTTAATGATTATAGGATTACCTAGATTATCCATTTCATCTTGGTGGAAATTTGGTAGTTAGATAAGGTTGAAATTGGTCTATTTCTTTTAAATTGTTGAATATATGAGCATAATTTTTTAATAGGATTCCCTTATTATCATCTTAATGGATTCAGGAATGAAGTGTTATCCTGTTTCATTAATGATAGGGTGATATTTGTTTTCGTTTTTATTTTTTAATTTATTTTATTTAAAAAATTTTTAAATGTTTATTCATTTTTGAGAGAGAGACAGAGAGCAAGCAGAGGAAGGGCAGAGAGAGAAGGAAACACAGAATCCAAATTAGGCTCCAGGCTCTGATCTGTCAGCACAGAGCCCAATGCAGGGCTCAAACTCATGAACCATGAGATCATGACCTGAGCCAAAATTGGATGCTTAACCAACTAAGCCATCCAGGCACCCTATCTTCTTTTTTTAAAATCTTCATCAGTTTTGCTAAAAGTTTATAAACTTAATTAAATTTTTCGAAGAACTAGCTTCTTGTTTCAGTAATTTCTCCATTGTCTTCTTGTTTTCAGCTTGAGTTTTTACTCATTATTTCATTTATTCAGCCTGATTTAGGTTTATTTTGGTGTCTTTTTTCCTAATTTCTTGAGGTAAGAACTTAGATTATTGATTTGAGGTGTTTTCTCTTTCCTAATGTAAGCATTTAGTGTTTAATTGTTTAAAAAAACTTTTTTGTTTGAGAGAGATGGAGACAGTGCGAGTGGGGCAGGGACAGTGAGAGGGAGAGAGAACCCCAAGCAGTCTCCGTGCTGCCCAGAGCCCATTGCAGGGCTTGAACTCATGAAACCATGAGGTCATGACCTGAACTGAAATCAAGAGTCAGATATTTAACCGGCAGAGCCACCCAGGCACCCCACCATTTAATGCCTTAAATGTCCCATTCAACTCTGTTTTAGTTGCATCCCACACATTTTGATATGTTATTTCATTTAAATTTAGTTAGCCTTTAAAAAAATATTTCTCTTGAGACCTCTTTGACCCATGGATTATTTAGATGCGTGTTTAGCTTCTAAATTTTGGAGCTTCTCGTGTTGATTTTCATTATTCATTTTTTACTTTGATCCCACTATGGTCAGAGACCATACTTTGTATATATGATTTCAATTATTTTGAATTGGTTGAGGTTTATTTTATGGCCCAGGATATAGTTTATCTTGGTGAATACCCTATGAATTATTGAAAAGAATGTGTGTTCTGTTATTGGTGGGTGCAATATTCTTTGGATGCCAATGATATCCTTCTAGATGATGATGAGTTTTTCTCTATCTTGAATGATTTTCTAATAGTTTTATCACTTGCTGAAAATGGGGTTGAAGTCTCCAAGTGTAATTGTGGATTTGGCTAATTTCTTCTTTCAACTCTGTCAGTTTTTTGCATCATACATTTGGAGGCTCTTTTTGGCATGTACACATTTAGGATCCTTGTGCTTTCCTAGTGGGTGGATCCTTTTATTTTTATGTAATGTTGCTCTTTGTCTCTAGCAGGAAAAATTATTATCCTCATTTACAGATGAGGAGACTGAGGTGTGAAAGAATTTAAAACAGGGTCTAAAAATGCAGGAAATCTAAAACCATTAGGTAAACCCTACAGTAATATTTGCAGGCAAGATCCACTGATGGTTGCTAAAATTAGTAGGTGAAAATTTGGTAAGAAACAAGATCTCAAAGTATCTCCTCAGCACATTTATTATAATTATAATTACTATAGTTATTAATTATAAAACAGCAAAGTGGAGAAACCCTGAAGACACCACTATAAACAAGGGATCAAGGTTAAGATCACTAGTAATAGTGATCTTGACATTGCATACTCCTGACATGATGTACTGAGAAGGGCACAATATTGCTTTTTGCCTCACTCTAATCATGATAAAATACCAGACAATCCCAAAGTGAGAGATAGTCTACAGAATCCCACAGAGGTGCCTGGATTAGAAACCAGAGTCCCTCCTCTTTCTCCTTTGGTCCAGGGAGGGTACAGAAGCCACAGATGTGGGGGTCCCTCCTTTCTGAGGGGCAATGCCCTGCTGGCTGGACAGGCACCCACCTCACTGCTTGGGTCTCAGTACTTCAGTGTGCTCTGTGATTAAAATCCACATCTCTTTGCTGGAGTGCTTTCTCCAAAGCATGAAGGTGGTTTTGGGTATGCCACCCAGAGATGAAAACACTTTCCTGCCACCCCTCTACAGCCCTCAGCCAATGACTGATGAGAGTAGGTGTTTAAACATCCCTTCCCTCCTGGGTTGGGGGGAGGTAAAACTGTGGCATGTTCTCCATTGGCTCCCAAAATTCCTTTGTGGAATTGAACTACAGCTGCCTGTACTGGTAACTTGTTGATAAGGTACCGTTACCGGTGGCTTCCCCTTCCTGTCTCAGTTCCTCATTCCCCTACCAAGGGTGATGTTTTCTAGCATCACCTCTCAAACTTCTTGCATCCTATTTCTTGCCTGGGAGTCTGCTTCTGGGGGAACCTAAATGAAGGCCATTGCTGAAGGGCACCATACTGACTGCAGCCAGCAAAGGCATTATGCTGAGGGCAGCGCCAAACAGGCTACCATGAACAGCTCCTCGGGCAGTGCGCTGTACAACTACTGGAGCTGTACAGATCGGTACCTGTGTTAGTTTCCTACTGCTGCTGTAGCAAAGTAGCTTAAAATGACACCTAGTTGTTATCTTGCACTTCTGGAGGTCAAAAGTCCCAAATGAGTTTCACTGCTCTAAAATCTAGGTTTTGGCAGCTCTGTGCTCCTTCTGGAGCTTCTGTCTAGGAAAGGATCTGTTTCTTCGACTTTTTCAAAAACTCCTTGAAGCTTTCTGCATTCCTTGGCTTGTGGCCCCTCCTCCATCTTCAAAGTCCTCAGTATAACAGCTGAAAATTTCTTTCTCTTTCTCTCTTCTCGTTGTATCACCACATCTCCTTCTCTGACTCTCCTGTCTCCCTCTTTCCTTTATTTTTAAAAATTTTTTAAATGTTTTATTTATTTTTGAGACAGAGACAGAGCATGAATGGGGAGGAGCAGAGAGAGAGGGAGACACAGAATCGAAAGCAGGCTCCAGGCTCTAAGCTGTCAGCACACAGCCTGATGTGGGGCTTGAACCCACAAACATGAGATCATGACCTGAGCCAAAGTCGGAAGCTTAACTGACTGAGCCTCCCAGGTACCCCTCCCTCTTTCCTTTATAAGGATCCTTGTGACAGGACCAACCTAGATAATCCAGAATGATCTCCTCATCTCAAGATACTTATTGTACTCGCACCACAAAGACGCTTATGCCATATAAAATAACATATGCACAGGTTTCAAGAATTAGGACAGGAATATCTTGGAGGGCCATTATTTTGCCTCCCATAGTGCCCATGATATAGGGTGTAGAATAAAGGGACTGTGAGTTGGCAATACCCTACCCAGAGGAAGTCAGCACTGTGAGGAAGGGGAAGGTGGCAAAAGAGGCTATTACTTAAAATGGAGAAATACAGGGGCGCCTGGGTGGCTCAGTCGGTTGGGCATCTGACCTCAGCTCAGGTCATGATCTCATGGGTTGTGGGTTCGAGTCCCGTGTCAGGCTCTGTGCTGACAGCTAGCTCAGAGCCTGGAGCCTGTCTTCAGATTCTATATCTCCCTCTCTCTCTGACCCTCCCCTGCTCATGCTGTCTCTCTCCCTCTCTCTCTCTCTCTCTCTCTCTCTCTCAAACATAAATTTAAAAACTTAAAAAAATAAAGTGGAGAAATATAAAGAAGACATGTTTCGGTGGCTTTGTATACAGTATATATTTATAGTGTGTGTGCACACGTGTGAGCATGTGTGTACAAACATGATCATGGGCGGGGTAATAGAGCTGGAGGAAGCCAGATGTCTCTAACAATGACAGGGGCCTCTGCAAGGAACAAGAGGAACAGTAGAGAGGAGACAGGTAGGGTGGGTCTATTTCTGAGGAAGTGACCCTGTCTGACGTGGGGCTGCAGAGAGACAGGGTGAGGGTGGAGTCCATGGATTTTACAGAGAAGTTTTAGGAGCTGCCAAGAATGTGCACATGAGGTAAAAACAGAGGAAGGGAGTGTGGTCCGGAGCTCCAAGCCCAACATAGGTGGGCGGAGCCTTCTCATAGAGTCCTGGATTGCAGAGAGGGAGAGAGAGAGAGAGAGAGAGAGAGAGAGAGAGAGAGAGGAGAGAGAGGGCTCTGAGACCAGTGAAGAGAAAAAGAAAGAGAAACTAGGTTTGTTCTGGGAAATAGGACTGTGGTTTTATATTTGGAAGTTCCTGTGCATGATGAGTGTTAAGTGTAGAATGTGGTAACTAGTTGGGGAAGAGTGATAAATTTGCAACTTCTATCAAGCATTTTGTCCCCTGTTAAAAGTTTCCTGTGCATTTCAGATGAGATTCATCTGTGAATTCATGTAATAAACATTGAGCTGCTGCCAGGCACTGGGCAATGTTTGCTGCACTAGAGATACAAACAGCGTGCAAATGAGGTGAGTGAACGGATTCAGGGAATCAGTGTGAAAGAAAGAGAAAGACAAGGGTGTGGAGGGAGAGGGGAGTGGGTGACAGAGGCCAAATAAGGGATGCTGTGCGATTTTCAGTATCTTTGTCACCTGTGGAGGGAGGTTTGTCCTGCTTGCATTCTCCATCCCCACCTGACGTGGGAAGCAGCTTTGAGCCACATGTTCCCCACTCTCCTCTTCCTTGGAGCCTTTCCCTCTTTCCTTGCTCTTCTTCCTCTCTCCATGTCTTCCTTTTCCTAGAGTTTAGGAGGACCAAGGCCGGAGGAGACGGTGACCGTGGCTTCCTTCTCTTGCTTCTATCTTTAATTCCTACTTTTTGGACCCAGTCCAAAAACCAGAGATGAATAGAGGCTTACTCTGGCCCTGGAATATACAAGATGGGAGACTTCCATGGCCAAAGGCAATTCTCCAGCAAGGAGGCATCTGGGAGCCATTAGCAGCCAACATGCACAGCAGCTGGGCCAGGGGTGTCCCAGCCAGCAAAGGGGATCTGTGTGGGGCAACAACATTATCCACAAAAATGAGGATATGGAGCTGTGGATGATCTCACACCCTGCTCAAGGAAGTGCAAATTGGTATAAGACTATGGAGAGCAAGGTAATATAGAGTAGAAGGCTCACGTGTCCTATGACCCAGCAATTCCACTCTCAGCCATATACCTTAGAGAAATGTTTGCATGAGCAGGAGAATATGAGTACAAGACTATTTATTGCAGCATACTCTGAAATAGCAAGAATTAGAAATAAACAAAATGTTAATCTCATATAAATTGGATATAGTCACACAATGGAATGAGGCAGGTAAAATGAACAAGTTATAAGTATCATGGGAGTGAAAAAAGCATGCTACATAACAATATGCATAATGTTGCAACTTATGCAACGTTTAAAGATATGCAAAATAATGTGGCATTTACATGTGTGTGTGTGTGTGTGTGTGTGTGTGTGTGTGTTTATAAACATGCTTGGGAATCCCAATACTCAATGTGAGAGTCCATATAGAGTAGCAGGACTTGCAGCCAGATTGCTGTAACTCCATTCCCTCTTGTCTGTCCATCTCTTTATTCTTCCACTCCCTCTCTCCCTTTCCACTTTTGGTTCCCTCCACCACCCCCAGTGACCACCTCTACCCCCCAGTGCATCCCCTCTTCAGCCTCCTGCCCCCTGGGGTCCCTAGAGCAAAGGGGCCAGGCTGCAAAGATCCCTACAGCAAAGAGGCCCAGACTAGAAGGAGACCTGGGGCAGTTGAGGCTCTCTGGGACCAGGGGCAGAGAAGGAAGTGGACTGGAACCCCACTTTGTTGCTCCTTTTAGCCTGAAAAGCTCCACTAAGCCTTCCTGAAGGGCAGGCAGCCAAAGGCCTCAGGAGAAGGTAGACTCATTTCCTTATAAAGGATGTGGTTATGACAGCGGGAGTTTCACATGTGGCTTTTTGCATAATCAAGTTATCAGGTAGTTAGCCCATTAGAGGGCTCATAAAGTCTCCAGCTGCTCTGACTCATGGAAGGAAACATCTGTGTGATAAGCCAGCAGGGATGGAGCTCTGAGGATGAGGCTGCCTGTGTGGTGTCAGGTGGGATACTCTCTGGGGTTCATGTCACAAAAATCTAGTCTTTAGAATCCGAGTTCAAGTCTTAGCCTCACCACTTGCCAGCTGTATGACCTTGGGCAAGTAACTAACTCTCCCAGCTTTCCATATTAGGGCAACGGTTGTTTTGAGGTAGATGATTGGCCTGGGGAAGTGCAGCTGGCTTCTCTGACTGATTCCCTAAGGAGGGCCTGGGTGTGGCCATCAACTTCTGGAATCTAATCCTCAGACTTCCCTCAGAAAATTAGAGGTTGGCACTTTGGTAACTGTGGACAGTCTCTAGACTCACTATCAGATTCCTAGGGCCACCATAACAAAGTGCCACCAACTGGGTGGCTTGAAACGACAGCAATTCATTCTCTCACAGTTCTGGAAGCTAGAAGTCCGAAATCAAGGTGTCAGTAAGGCCATGCTCTCTCCAAGGCTCCAGGGTGTCCTCCTGTCAGGGGGGTGGTCACCATTGCTCCCTTGTCCAAGGTGCTAACTTTTCTGTGGAGGCCAAAGGCAGGGCAAAATGATGTATTTGTCAGTCCTGATGACATATGGAAGGGGTGGGGGCTCTCACTGCATCAAGAAAGAAGGGAACATTATAGAGCCTAAGCTAATTAGGGAGGATATTTGGGCATTCTCAAATCCCCTTTTGTCCCCTTGAGATGGCCTGGGTCCTCAGCATCCTGGTGAGAACACCAGGAGTGAGTGGGGGCAGGGAACTGTGCCAAGTGCTGCCCCTTCTGGATCTCTCTCTCCCCATTCTGGCGATTCACCCCTCTGCTCATGTCTCTACCACCTTCTGCTAAGGAGGGATGGGGTGCAGAGAAGCTGGGGGCAGGGCTGGTGGGAGGTACCTTAGGAGTGGGTTGCCCACCTGAAGGGGCTGGTTTGGGGGTCTAGCTTAGTGGATGCCAGAAAGGTTGAGAGAGTGGGGCTCTGTCTTGCTTCCCAAGAATTTAACCTCAGAACATGTAGGAATTTGGAGTGTCATGGGCTTCCTACAAGCAAGGCTTGGTGGCACATAGGGCCATGCCCTTGAACAATGATGTGGAACCCTGAGCTGCCCACTTCCTGCTCTCCTTTCTATGTGTAGTAGTCCAGGTTCTCCAGAGAAATGGACCAATCCAAAATACATAGGGAGAGGGAATGGGGGTGATGGGAAGGGGAGATGTTGGTTCTTGTGATTACAGAGGCTAATAAGGCCAAAATCTGAAGAATGGACCAGCACGCTGGAGGCCCTGAGGAGAAATGGTGTTGCAGTTCCAGTCCAAAGGCCATCTGATGGCAGAATTTCCTCTTGTTCAGGGAGGGTTGTACCTTTTCTCTATTTAGGCCTTCAACTGATTGGATGAGGCCCACCCACATTGCGGAAGGCAGTCTGCTTTCCTCAAAGGCCACTGGGTTGAATGTTAATGTCATCTAAAAGCACCTTTACAGAAATACTCAGATATCCAGAAACATCTGGATAAATATCTGGATATCTCATTTAAGCCAAGTCGACACACAAAATTAACCTCCTTACTAACGTGACTTCAGCAAACAATTGGAATGGTAGCTTTTAGTCACTGAGGACTTAACCTAGCACTGACGACATTGTGCTTACCTCCCAGCACTAAACACATGTGTGGGAAGTTTTACGTTCCTTTCACAGAGTCAACTGAATCTTGCAGAGTATTACAGCCAACGTTGATGCCCCTCTTGATGTCTTTTCCCAGCCAATGACTCCTGCTCCAGCTGCTGCCAGTGAGGTGCTAAAAAGCTTACTTCTGAGACCATCTCTGGAGGATTGCATGTGACTTACAGATTTTCTTTCTTCCAGAACCTTCTGGGAACTTCCATCCTCCCCTTCCACTGCCCCTGCCCCATACTTCAGGGATGGACAATGACTGATTGACACAGGGGTACAAAGTTTTGGCCTGCTTACCTCAAGGGGAGATGGTGCTGGACAACTTACTCCCTAGAGCTCCCCATGAGATCAGGTAGAGGTTCGACACCTGCTGAAACCCCATTGCTGCTGAGCATCTTTTCCTACCTTGTCATGATTTCCTCCCTTCCTTCTCTTGAGATCATTTCCTCCATAAATCATGTGCCCATGAATCCCCATCTCAGGTTCTGATTCTAGATGATGAGATCTAAGATACCTGTTAATGAGGAATTTAGACCCAGGTCTAGTTGACTTCAAAGTTGGCCCACTGAACCCCTGCAGTGTCCATAGTTGGAGGTGGTAAGCTGGCAGGTGTGAATGAATCCTTGAGGGCCCCTGGTCTCAGCAGAGGAGAGGAGTCCTAGCCTTTAGGAAGGTCTTGGTGACTTTGTCACACTCCCTCCCTTGCTTGCTCGCCCCTTGCTGCTGTCTTATTCCACAAAACACGACACCAGCAACAAGCTGCCCAAGTAGGTACAAGGGTGGGGGGGGTGCAAGTTGAAGGCTAAGCTTGTGGGTAAAGAGACCATGGGTCTGTGAGCCTCATGCCTAAGTCTTCCAAGAGCAGGGAGTCACAGCTTTTGTTAGCAGGAGGCCAGATGTGCAGTAACAGGAATGTACTGAGAGTCCTGAGCTACAGCTTGGGAGAGGGTGTGAGCCAGACCCGGGTGGGCAGGCTGCCCGGTCAACAGGCTCTGGGCCGAGGCTGTGGTCCGAGGCCCCACTCGCAGCCCCCTGCCTGTGGGAGTGCTGAGTCACCACCCTGAGAAGGTCTCGGCTGGATTTTTCCATAACTTAGAGGTTTGGAAGTGCTCCAGTCATGCCTGCTCCAGTTAGAATTTTGCTTCCAGCTTTCCCAGGAGGCTTCCAGCCCTCTCTGAGAGTCAGCTGCTCAAGGAAAGCAAATAAGTGAGACACAAGCTCTTCCAGGTGGGGATGAGAGAGTCTGGACCCAAGAAGGTGGAGCCAGAGCCTGGCAGAGAGATCACTGAGGGTGACTGTGGAGTTGGGGAAGGGCTCCTCACTGGCCCCCAAAGAGCCTTTTACTCCACGTGGCTGGTGAAGATAGCAAAGGATGGGGCACCCATTGGCTGAAGGCTTCTCTTAATTAACAAAAAAGGACATGTCTGGATGTTCTCTTTGGTTAAAGACTTTTATTACTGCCTTCTCTATGAATGTATATAGTGTGGGGGCTTTGGTGTTAGGTAGACCTGAAAAAAAACCTTTGTTCTATCCTTAAATTCCGTGATTCTGGGAGAGTCACTTAATGTTTCAGAGTCTCAGTTTCCTCATCCAGTAAATGGGTGGCCATGTTCAGCATACAGGTTTATTGTCTGGAATGGGGCAAGTCACATGAAGGAAGTAGATCATCAAGAGGCAGAGATAGGGGTGCCTGGGTGGCTTAGTCAGATCAGCATCCAACTCTTGATTTCAGCTCAGGTCATAGTTTGTGAGATTGAGCCCCATGTCAGGCTCTGTGCTGGTAGTAGTGCAGAGCCTGCTTGGTATTCTCTCTCTCCTTCTTTCTCTGCCCTTCCCCCACGTGTGCACCATCTCCCTCCCTCTCTCTCTCAAAATAAATACATAAACTTTAATTAAAAAATAGGCAGAGGGGTGCCTAGGTGGCTCAGTCGATTTGACTTCAGCTTAGCGCATGATCTCATGGCTCATGGGTTAAATCCCATGTTAGGCTTTGGGCTGACAGTGCAGAGCCTGCTTTGGATTCTCTCTGTCCCTCTCTTGCTCTCTGCCCCCTCCCCCACTCCCTTCAAAATAAACATTAAACATTTTTTTTAAAAAAAGAGACAGAGATAGCTTTGGTGGACTAGGAATGCTAAAGAAAAATTCATCCAACTTCACCATTAAGGAAATAATTTACTTCTAGAGCCAGGGTAGTATGTATAAGGTCACTGCTTACCCATTCCACGGCTCAAGGCAGACATCTCTAGTTACATCTGCAAACTGTAACGCTGGACAGAGTTTCCAGGTAGCTTCTATTGTTTGATCATAGGTGGCACTTAAGATAGAACTGTGTGTCTGTCATCTTTACCCTCAGGTCCAGATGGCTTGACAGCCATCACGTAAAAGTCCCTATGTGAGTATGTGAGAAGGAATTTAAATGACAGAAAATTGTCTTTAGGGTGTCTTCTAGCTTGAATGCCTGAGGATGGAGATGGTTCTGATTGGGCAACCCAAAGAGTCTATTATTTTCAGGCCGCTTGAGTTACTGGGCAGAGGTCAGGCTTGGTGTGGACCTTCCAGGTGACTACTAGCTTGGCAGACCTGGACTCACCAAGGACAGACTCTTAGGCTGCAATGCCAACCCCCAGGAGCAGACCCCAAGACAAGGATTATACAAGTAATACAAGTAACTTATTTGCAAAATGATCCCAGAACCACCCACAGGGAGTTCAGGAAGTGAGACAGGAAAAAGAAGGAAGCCAACGCAAGGCGGATTTTGAACTAGGTTGTCATTGTAGGTGACTAGAACCTAATCCTGCTGAGGAAGGCTGGCAGACAGCGCAGAGCACGTTTCTGAGTTATGGCATCGGTCGGGTGAGGGAGCTGGGGTATTTTTATGCCAGTCATTAATTGAGGGCTACTGTGGTAAGATGTTAATTCCCTGGTTACAGATGGGTAGGATGAGGTCAAGCTTTCTTGAGAAAGCTCTCAGGAAAAAAAAAAAAATCACAGGTACTGGCAGCCAGAAGTGGTAAGAGTCAAAAGGAATTATCTGCTATTCATGTGGTTCTCAAATCCCGAGGAGTTCACATGAGTCTGTTCATTGAAAATCAAATCAGCCTAATCTTTTTCATTGTGTAGTTCTCTTTAAAATGCCAGCCTCACCCTGCTCCACTCTGTTCAACCCCTAGGGACATAGAATGCACAGTCCCTGGACAGAACGACCAGAACCCTAATGATTAAAATAGTAAATATTTATTTTACATTTACCGTAGATCAGGTGCTTTGGTAATTGCTTTATAAGAATGATCTAATTTAATTATCACAATACCCCCATGAAACAGGTGCTATTATTATCTCTGAAGTTCAGGGAAGTGGTTTGTCCAAGGTCACACAGACAGTGTTATGGCCTCAATGGTTGTGTTCCTCCAAAATTCATATGTTGAAATCCCAACCCCCAATGCATATATCACCTGAGTGGCACTTCCCCACGCAGTCCCCATGCTACCTGCCCAAACTCCACCTACCTACCTCAGGCTGGGCTCTACCTCACCATTTCCCGAAGCCTCTTCTAATCTCTGAACCTATGCTTGACTTGCACAGGCTGTGAGGGGGCTCAGGCCAAGTGAGCTAAATCTCTGGGGTGGGGAGCAGGGAGAGACCAAATGATGCTCAGCAGTCTCTTCTAGAATCCAACAACCAAATAATGAGCTCAAGGTAGAAGATATCAGACTTGATTCTCATTTTATTGTGCACCCTATGTCTTTCTGTGTCTCCTATTTGGTGCCTAGAACAAGGCCAAAGCTGTTGGGCGCTGGAGACACAAGTGCAAAGTAAAAACACCCCAGCCTCGTGGAACTGATGACAGACAGACAACAAACATGTCAACCAGGTAACAGACTGTGTGAGATGATGGTAAATGTTCTAGAGAAAAATAGAGCTGATAAAGTTGATCAGGCTGATGGAAGGTAAAGGAGGGAGTCATGTGGACATAAAAGAGGAAGAGCTTTGCATTCAGGGGAACAGCCAGTGCTAAAGTCCAGAGGCAGGAGTATCCTCAGTATATTATAGGAACAAGTAGTATATTAAAGGAACAAGAAGTATATTAAAGGAAGAGGAGAAAGGGAAGGGGAATGGTAGGAGAGAAGCAGCAGGGAAAGATCACATAGGGCTTTGCAGGCATTGTAAGGACTGTGGCTTTTGCTTAGAGTGGAGTGGGGGCCATAGGAGGGCTTCAGGCAAAGACAGAACATGGTTATGCTTAGCCTCTGAGGGGTTAGTCTGGTGAGAATCACCTGGCAGTGGGGAGGAGTGGGGTGGGAAAGAGAAACATGAATGGAAACAGAGGAGAGGGATACTGCAGAGAGCCAGGTGACAGATGATGGTGGTCCAGACTGGCTGGTAGCATGGAGGAGATACGTAGTAAGATGTTTTGAAGGCATGTATGATGGGATTGTTGGCAGCTTGGTTGAAGGGTGTGAGCAGAGAGAGGAGTCAAAGTTTCTGGCCTGAGCAACTAGTACAGAAATACAGTAAAATGGGGAAGAGTGTGGAAGGAGCAGGCTTAGGGACATACATGAGAAATTCCATCTTGAACATGGATTGTAATTTCATGGGGAAATTCAATTCATCTGTCTTTCTAGCTGAGGTCTGTGGCTAACTTGGCAGGACAGTGTTCTAGCAGGGGAGGACATCAAATCAAAACCCGGGGTAGCAATGATGCCTGACTATGGAAAAATTTGTACATGAATGTTTATAGGTTTATTGATTAAAGACCAAACCCTAGAAACAATCCGAATGTCTATCAACAAGAGAATGGATAAGCAAATGATGGATTGTACATAAAGTGGAATAAAACTCAGGAAAAAAAAACCCACACCAAAACCAGAAACAAAAAACACATGCAACCTGGCTGGATCTCAAATGCAATATGCTAAGCAGAAGAAACCTTACACTCAAAAGATTACAAACTGTACGATTCTTTTTGTATGAAGTTCAAGAACATGCTAAACTAAGCTAAAATCAGAACAGTCATTTCCTCTGAGGAGGAGGATGGGATTGACCGGGAGGGGCACACAGGAGCTGTCTGGGGTGATGGAAATGTTCTGTATTTTGATCCAGGTGGTGGTTTCACAATAGATATGTGAGTTTTAAAATTTTATCTAGCAGAATCCGTATGCATTTTACTGTGCGCAAATTAAACATTTAAAATTTTTTAAAGTGACACAATAAAAAGAAAATGACCTTTGAAGTTGGGGTTATTTGGAGTACCCAGCTCCTTATAATAGATCCTAAAATGATGGAGTGGTGTGGGGGTACTTACACCTTCTTTTGGTTTCCCAGTGTCTGAAACCTCCCCTTATACCTGGAGGCACCCCGCACTATGGACCTGCTTTCTCCAGCTATGAGGTTGTGGGTCCAGAACCAAGCTCCGCCTCTCTGGAATGCTCCCTGGAGCTCTGTCTCTGGGTGAGGCCACGAAGAGCAAAGAGCACTGAGATCACAGCCACAGTCCGAGACAGAGGGTGCCAGGAGCGGCAGCGCCCAGCCACATTCTTGCAGTGGTCAGTCCTGATCAATCCCATAAGTCACCCTTTAATCTTCTAATAAATCCCTCTTCTGCTGAGGCCAGTCAGAGCCATTTCTGTGGTTTGAGCCCAAGCGCCCTGCCTGGTAAATGCCATGTGGAAAGAGCCCAGGGCTGAGTCAGAGAGACCTGGATGGTGTCCTAAGTCACTCTGGTTCATCAAGTCCTGCCACACTGGTGATCAGACAGCCAGAGGGAGCTTAGCCCATGACCAGCCCAATTCATGAGGGAAAGCCAAAGGGCAGGGAGAGCCCCATGGAAGGGTGGGGAGAGCTACTGAGGGCAGCTGCAGGGCAAGCCGGCCCAGCAAGGGATTCCAGTTTCAGCTTTGCAGGGGCATACTGCAGCATACCGGTCTTACTGGACTTAGGGCTTGACCTGGGCCCACAGAGCTGGATCCTTACACTCTAGACAGAACACTAGGCAGGCGCAGCTTTCAAGGAATGAGGGGCCCGCCTCCCTGCCTGGAAATGTTTTCTGGGGCAAAACAGAGCCTGGACCTCAGGGAGCCCTCAGCAGAAAAGGAGACCAAACCCAAGATGTGAGATATGCTTACAGCTCACAGTGCACACACACACACACACACACACACACACACACACACACACACTCTAGCCTCCTCAAAGAGGGATCTCCTTGCTTAGGAGGGAATGCAGGGGAAAAGATGGGAGAGTGCCACTGCAGGCCCACTGCTCTGTTTGCAACCAGGGTGGATGTTGCTAATCCATCACCAAACTCTGGCAGCATAACCAGTGACAGAGCTGGGATGTCAGCTGGAGGAAGACCTGTCTGATTTGCAGCCCTGCACTGGAAGGCATGAGAGGCCTTGGGAGATGGCACTGTGCATGTGCATCTGGGCCCTGGGGTCCCTGCTGCCTACAGACTGGGCAATCTTGTTAAGTTCTCTGACCATTTCCGGGGCTTGGTGTTCCCCTGTGTAGGAATTCTAACTTTGCAGGGCTGTTAGCTGACAAACTGAGGCCCCGTATGGGGAAGCATTTTAAACTTTTCAGGGTTGTACATATTGGAGTGGTTTTACGGCTTAGTTTTATTTTTCCTTTGAGAGACATTAGCCACTCAGGATGGTGGCTATGAGGGACCTACGAAGGACCTAGGAGGGAGCATGAAGGGATAAGATGAAGACTTCGCTTCATGAAGATGAAGTTTGAGAGGAAGGACTACCTAGGAGGTGGGAGGGGTAGAAGGATCCAGAAAGAGAGAGAGCTTGGCCTTCTGAGTCCCCCCACTTTGCAGAAGGGAAGGCTCAGGGCAGCCGGGGTGGAGGGCATACACTCATGGGGGCTCTGCGCTCCCTTAGTTGCTGGGCTCAGAGAGTTGGGAGTCAGTGGAGGGAGTGTGGTGGGAGTGCTTAGTCTTCCTGCCTAGCCTTCCAACTGCAGACTCCTGGGTGGTCTGGACCTACGTCAACATTGCTCCCCGAGCCTCTCATGGCCCTCCTCCCTACAGCTCTGAAAAGTCCAGTGGCGTCACTTCTTCCAGATGGGGCCTCCAGATGTGGCTTGGGGCAGGTCAGGCAGATCAGGGATGCAGAGGCAGCCAGCAAATCCCTGGCTTTGCCTTCTCCCTCCTTCTCCAACGGGGCCTGCTCAGTACCCTCCCTCCTTGCCTCCCTTTCACCACTGGGTCAGTGTACCAGGGACCTAGAGGCACGGGTGGATGGATAAATAAATACCAGTTACGATAAACCTGAGCCAGACAGATGCATCTTTATTCGTGTTGGAAAGAGCTTATAACTGGGGGAGTGGAGAACTCTCCAATATTTCCGTTCTGAGCAGTCCCAGTGGCTCCGGGAGGAGGAAGTGAGCTGTCTCCTTGGCTGGGGACCTGCCAGGGCACTGGGAGCAGGGCCAGCCAAGGCCTGAGAGGAGCTGTTGAAAAACTCCCCCTTAATGGGAACAGCCTGGCCCGCGTGTCTCACTGAGATGGAGCCCCAGTTAGGGGGAAAGGCAGCTGTTTTATTAGTGACAGACTGTGTAAACCAGGTGGTGCAGCTGGGAGTGAGTTCTCTGCCTGGACCAGCGTGTATCAAAGTGTAGCATGTGCTCATATTCCCCAGGGCTCTTGATCAAATGCAGATTCTGACTCAGTCCATCTGAGATGGGCCCTGGGATCTTTTATTTCTAACTAGCTCTCAGGTGATTCTGATGCTTGTTGGCCTGTGGACCACATTTTGAGTAGCAAGGCTCTGGATACCTAAACCATGTCTATCCTTTTTGACACGTCTCTATTTTTTTTTTCTGGAGGTTTTCCTAGATTTCTTTTGGTTTTGTTTTTTTAAATTAAAAAAGAGCCACAGGGTTGACAGTGAAAAATCTCCTCTTTCTGCCTCCAGCAGCACAGGGATTTCTTCCCATGGTCAACCAATGCTGTTGGATTTTGTGTACATCCCTCCCAAAGATATTTTAGGATTTTACAAGTAACTACATACATTCTCTTTTCTCTCCCTGCCCTGTTATGGGTGTTATCTGATATGGTGCTGTTTTGCATTTTGCTTTTTCCATTTTCCAAGCTACCTTGGAGGTAGCTCCAGTTCTTTCTCTCTCTTTTGAAGTTGTACACCTTCATTATATGCCATAACTTACTGAGGGAACCTCTTGTTGATGGACACTCAGTTGTGTCCAGTCTTTTGCCCCTGTGGACGGCAGTGAAATGAATACCTTGGTAGCCTGTCACTTCTGCCAGGTGCAAGTCTATCTGGAAGACAGAGGCCTGCAAGTGGAAATGCCGGGTCAAAGTCTGCATGCGTTTGTAACTTTGATGAATATTGTCAAACCGACTTCCCCACAGAAGTTAGAGAAGGCCTGTTTCCCTTACTCTCCCAATGCCACATGTTAACAAATTCCTGATCTTTGCCAACTTGATATGTAAAAAATGTTAACTCTTCTTTTTGAAACTCTCTCCTCCATTAGCTTCTATGGTTCTCTTCGACTATTTATCAGTGAGTCATTTTATCCATCTTCTCTGGGCCAGCTGTCTTATCGGGTACTACGCATCCAGCAGAAGACTCCCGACTAATCCCTGTGCTTTCCTCTATTAGAGAGACGTACAGCTAATGTACAGACATACATTCCTTTTTTTAATGCTTATTGATTTTTGAGAGAGAGAGGCGGAGACACAGAACCGGAAGCAGGCTCCAGGCTCTGAGCTGTCAGCACAGAGCCCGAAGCGGGGCTCAAACTCACAAATCATGACCTGAGCCGAAGTCAGACATGTAACCAACTGAGCCACCCCAATGCCCCAAACAGCCAATAATTCCTGATGAGCATGAAGAGCCCTGAGAGAAGGAAGTGAGTTCTGACAGCACTTCTCAGACTTCAATGTGCTTATTGCATCAACCTAAGGATCTTATTTAAATGCAAATTCTCATTCAGGGGGGCTGGGGTGGAGTCCATGATTCTGCAGTTCCAACAAGCTCCTAGTAGAAGCTAGGCTGTTTAGTCCCCAGACCATGTATTGAGTAGCAAGGATCCACCTGAAACAAGTTGTCAAACTTTTCCTCTAAAGGACCAGATAGTAAATATTTTCAGCTCTGTGGGCTACGTAGTCTCTGTTGCAGTTCTTCAACCCTGCCTTTTCAACCCTGAAAGCAGCCCCAGATCATAGGTAAATGAGTAGGTGTGGCTGTGCTCCAATGAAAATGTATTTACAAAATAGGCAATGGACTGGATTTGGCCAGCAGGCCCTGGTTTGCTGACCCTTGCCCTACAACGCCGTAGGCACCCACATATCTGCTTGCTGGAGTGAGGAGGAAAGGGTGTTATTGGAGCAGCAGCAGGGGGCTGAGCTTGTCTAGGGGTCAGTGGTGCCTGGAGAAATGGCGTATTAGTCAGAGTCCAACCAGGAAAACAGAAACCGGGGTTTAATAGAGGTAATTAAATGCAGGGAATTGGTTACATAGGTAATGGGAGAGCTGAGCAGTCATCCAGGGGCAGCCCAGAGATTAGCAACAGCAGGAAGCTGCTATACCCTGGGGAAGAGGAGGACGGGGTGTTCACGGGGCTCAGATTACCCAGAGGGAATGGGAACCATGGTGGGTATATCCACAGGGAATACTCACAGAGAATAGGAATCATAGACGAAGTCCAGCCGTGGTTGGAGAATCTGGGAGGGAGCATCCTAGCATATGCCTTTTTCTTGCCTTCCTGTCTCCCACCCATTGGCCAAACCTAGTTGTGATCTGACCTATATGGGAGGCTGCATGGACCAGCCCCCATCATATAGAGCTAAGCAGGGGAAGTCAAGACATGATCTGAGGCCAACAGGTCAAGGCCCAGTCAAAGGGACACTTAGAATGAGACTCAAGGGTAGGTTGTTGACCAGGCACATGATGGAGGAAGGATGGGTGTTTCAGGCACAGAGATCAGGCATAGGATGTGTAGGGGTGAATGTGTGGGAGGAGGCCAGCAGAGTGGCCACTCCCTTAAGCAGGATGACATTTATGCTTTAGAATGGGAGTTGGCAAACATCTTTGTCACATAGTTTTCTTTGTTTTGTTTAAAAACGAAATATAGAAACATAAAAACCATTCTTAGCTCACAGGCCACACCAAAACACCGCCAGCTTTTGGCCCATGACAATTTGCTGGCCTGTTTTTGAAAGATCTACTTAAGAAGGATGGATGGGACTGGATAGGAGGCTGAGAGCAGACAGAGAGGTGGGAAAGGAGGTGGCAGAAGATGCCAGGCCGGAGATGCTAGCCGCCTAACCAGGGTCATCACAGGGGAGAAGAAGGATGAGGTAGAGATTGGGAATGGACAAGACATAGAACGAAGGTCAAGGCTGGGCCTGGAGGGGTTTGCTGACACATTGACTATTCCCCTGATTAGCTTGGAGCCCCTGGCTCCCTTGCTTCAGGGAACTAAAAGGCCGCCTGTCATCCTGGCTGTGTACTTCCCTACCCTACCCTCCAACTCCTCCCTAGACTTCTTTTTAGGGCGAGGAGCAGGTTGTGCTGCCTCTTAGTGAGCCAGAAGTCAGGGCTGCCCAGCTGATGATGACTCACTGACTACTCATTCTAGAATATTGGTACTGAGTATCTGCTGTTTGCAGTTTCTGGACTTGGTGGCCATTCCAAGATGGCCATGGATGAGACCTCTCTGGCTTTTGGGTCCAGAGTAGGGCTGGGAAGCCCCTTAACCAGCTGGGGTCTAGACACCTTCTGGTAGCCCCCACCATGATCTTGATCACAGGCTAATTGTGGCATGGACAGGGCTAGAATGTCTTAGTTTGGGCTCCCCAGAAAGAAGAGACAAAGGTTTGAGTGCAAGTAGTTCAATGTACTGTGGGGGAGTGGGAAAGTGAGACAGAAAAGAGAAGCAGCTCATACTGGGCACATTATGAGGCCAGTTCCAACTGTGGCCAGCTGGAACTTAGTCCTTCTGGAGAACGCTGGACTCAGAAAAGAGCATTTGCCCCAGAGTTAGCCTGTCTGAGGGGCAAGGAGCTGGGGTATTTATCTGTCAACTCCTGTGAGTTACAAATGGAGGTTTCTCCAAGGCATGCTAACTCCCTGGCACTTGGAGTCTGCTACTTGGCTTTCTGCTGCTCAGGAACAAAATCTCTCAGGTGTAGACATGAAGGAGGAAGAGAGCTGGGGCTTTCTGAAGTGGTAAGGCCCCAAGGAGATGAGTAAGATGTCTGAACACGCTATTGATAATTATCCTCTGTTTTTGAAGGATGGGGAAATGGAGAAGCAAAGTGACAGCCTAAGTCACAGGGAGCTTTGTAACAGTGGGGAAACTGGAGCTCAGAGCATGTGGGTCCAGCCCCTGCCATCATGGGTGTTCTGGACATCAAAGGCCCTGTTCTTCATGTCTTATAGGCTGATCTAGTTGCCCCACCTGCCTGCCTTCAGCATTCTCTACCCTGAATATTTCCCACTTCCTTAATTTACCCAGAGCCCAGAGCCATATCTAGGAAAAAGGGGAGTGGCAGGACATGTATCTATGGCAAGACTTGGCTTTCTTTCCAAGCGCCTATATGGGGCTTACAGAACCTAGGAGGAAGGTAAGCAGAAGACAGAGTAGGGTCAGGAGTTGGGAGGTGGCCAACTGGTCAAGCTGTGGGGGCAGGATGTACTGAGCAGAAGCAGAGACAGAATGGGATGGGGTTAGTGTGGAGGGCTCCCAAGGGGACTGTGAATTGGGCTGGGCAGGTCTGAACTCCCTGCCACTTGTCCCGATTACTTCAGACCTGGGATACTTTGCATATGTTCCAGGGAGCAGATGTCCCAAGCCTTGGCACTAAAAGTCTGTGTGTTCAGAATTAAGCATGAGCCAACCACTCAGTCATCTGTTCATTCAAAGATCATCTATGAGAGCTCAGTATACCCCAGTCATTGTGCCAACCACCTTGGGAGAAACATGGAGGAATCAGGTTATTAGCTGTTCTCAGAACCTATTGCATCTTGTTTGGTGGGGGGTGGTTAGATCAGTTTTCTTCCACCTGAACTCTCCATTCTTCATTGAGTCCTGAGTTGGATGGTGGAAGACAACACAGCCCTCAGGGAACCCCTAGTCTGAGAGGGAGACAAACTTTGAAATCCAAATGTGGAGTTGCTCCTTTCTCAGGGAAGCTTAGAAATAGTTTTCTTTCTGAAATCTTTGATACCAAAAGTGGGTTGAGGTGACTGGAATTTCCACCTGAGTGGCCCAGCAGAACCTCCATGAAATCCCATCCTGTTCCTAAACCTATATATCCTGTGACAGATTGTTAGCAGAGATGGCTGTACCCTCTTGCTCTTTTTGCTCCCTTTGCAATGTGGCTCTGCAGCTTCTTCCATCAAGAATCTATTCTTCATCCCTTGAATCTTGATTGGTATATTAGTCAGGGTTCTCTAGAGAAGCAGAACCAAAAGCATCTATCTATCTATCTATCTATCTATCTATCTATCTATCATCTAACTATATCTAGATAGAATTATCTAAAATTAGATAATTAATCTAAATTAACCACCTCAGTTGGCCTGTCACTTGCTTTGGGTCACAGAGTGTGGTGAAAGTGATAGTATATGAGTCCTGAATGTAGGCTTCAAGAAGCCTTCCTTAATTCCAGTCACTTTCTTGGAATTCTGCCCAGCCACCATGTGAACAATCTTGGGCTGGGCACTGGAGGATGAGCGACCAGATGGAACAGAGATGATTCATGGCAACTGATGTCAGGTCCTATCCAACTTGGCAAGTGACTTCATATATACAAGGGAGCCCAGCCAAGATAAAATTGCTGAGGAGAGCCTGGACCCATTTACTGACCACAGATTTGTGGGCTAAATAAATAGTTGTTTTGCCACTTAGTTTTTGGAGTAGTTTGTTATACAGCAAAAACTAGCTATTACACCCCAATTTCTGCAGTACCCTCTCAGCCTACCATCTTGGCTGGTGGAGAAGACACAGGCAAACAGAGGGCCTATTTCAGGTTATGATAAGGCTCTGTGGGTGTCTATATCCATTGGGGGCATGCATGTAGACACTCTTTCACTCTGATATTTAAATATAGCTCTGCCCAAGCACACTCTGGCCTGACAGGCTCCCACGATAATGTGCCAGAGCAGAAGGAGGGTTGGGAACTGGCACCTGGCAGCCAGGGAAGTGCATGCTGGGTGTCAAGGGAGACCAAGGACTCTCTGTGCTCTAGTCTCGGAGGAGCCTCAGGGATGCATCATAGCGTAGAGCACAAGAAAAGTCTTGAAAGCACAAATCTGGGCCAAGTTCTGCTTCTATTGCTCAACAAGCCTGTCCTGGGGCAAGTTGCCTCACCATGCAGAACCTCAGTTTCTCCAAGGGCAGACTTAGGGTTTGAGGGGCCCAAAGCTGGTATAAGTTGGGAGTCCTCTTTAAGCAGAAGAACACAAGACTAGGATCACAAAATTGCAGGAAGGAACCCAGGCAAGTGAGCTTAAACTTCATTAGTTTTGCAGTAAATCGATTCTGGCTTCCTCACTGATAAAATAGGACATTTAATAATAGTGATGGAACAGGATTGTTTTGAGGTTCAGAAGAATATACCATATATTCATAGTGGGTGGGATCTAGCTTTGTATGGAGGAAATGGTTCATGTGGCCACTGGTGGGTGGGTTACTGTGGAGAGAGATGGGGGTGAGGAGGAGTGGAGTGAGAGGGATGGTGTGGTGTCTATACTCCCACCTGGCCCATGGACTGCCCCTGTGGCTTGCAGAGAGGGGATAATGGCAGACATGGGAGCTGATTTCATGAGGGACGTCAGGAAATCCTGGGGCCTAAGTGAGGTTATAGCACGTTTTTGGACACAAAGTTGGGGCATATATTCTCTTCTCTGGCATAAGAGAGTAAAATGGAAATTCTTGAGCAAGTGATTTATTTAGGACATACTTTCAGAGAAGCATAAACAAGAGAGAGGGGAGCAGAACAGGGCAGGGGAAGATGCCCAGCAAGGATGGGGTCTTAGCTGGCATCTAGCCTCATCTTAATCCCAGAGGGAGCTCCAAGGTGTGAACACACCAGAGAGTTGTCCCCCCTTGAGGTAAGCAGGGCAGGCTTTTATCCCCTAGTGTCTATCAGTTGCTGGGAGGAGGGTGGGGAATAAAACTTTCTAGAGTCACCCATCAGCCAAGAGCAATTCTTGGGAGAAGGGAGCAGCCTCATAGCAGCTGGTAGATGGGCACAGTGGCCAGGGAAAAGGGATCTGGTCAGGGCACCAACAGAATGTACCACAAGGGTCCTCCTCCCACATTTCTGCATGATATACAGACCTGGTATGGGGTTGGCAACTTGGGGAGTGCAAGATGAATGGTTAGAATTTAGGAGGGACCACAGTGCTGATCTTTAGGCTACTCTGGCAGGGGCAGTGGTGAGATGTTGCCCCCCAGTGGCTTCTAAGGACTTGGTTTTCTAGAAGGAGTCCTAGTGCTAAGTTCATCTGGAATGGCCTGGGGACTTCCAGAAATAAGTGGGGCAAGTTAAGGGGCACTGAGACACCCATGGTCTTCAGATGGAGGTAAAAGCCCAAGAGATGAGTATTTATCCTGTTAATGCAACCTCATTTGTGTCCATGGGGTAGCGAGGCCTGGAGGAGCTCTGGGCACATGAAGGAAAGGGCTTTGTCAACTCTAAAGTACAGGCTGATTTCCAAGGCCATGCATGTGATCAGACAGGAGGTAGTTTCCAACCCTGTGGAAGGACCAGAGATTCACTCCGATCCTGGCAATGGCCCATTGGCTGGTTCATAAAGCAGAGGAACTAGGGAGGAAGGTATAGCAGTTTGGTGCAACTGGGGTCCTGCACCTTGCTGTGTCCTATAATTGGAGGCAATGTTATTTCTCTTTGGTGAGATGGGTCTTAAAGGAAAGCAAGTGGACTGGCATGTGATATAGGCTGGAGCATAAAATGAGACAACCACTTTGGAAAATTGGCTGCTTTTTATGAAGTTAAACACATATATCATAGGACCTAGCAATTCTTCTCATAGGCATTTACCCAGGAGAAATGAAAACATACAATATTAGTTATCTGTTGCAATGTATTAAATATGCCTAAAGGTAGCACTTTAATTTTTTTATTAAAATTTTTTTAAATGTTTATTTATTTGAAAGACAGAGAAAGAGAGAGAGCAGGGGAGGAGCAGAGAGAGAGGGAGACACAGAATCTGAAGGAGGCTCCAGTTTCTGAGCTGTCAGCACAGAGCCTGATGCGGGGCTCAAACTCATAAACCATGAGATCAGGACCAGAGCTGAAGTCAGATTCTCAACTGACTGAGCCACCAAGGTGCCCCTCCCTAAACTTAGCAGTTTAATAGAAGAAAACCACTTCTTATCTTCACAGCTTCTGTGGGTCAGTAGTCCAGGAGCAGCTCAGCTGGGTGGTTCTGGCTGGAGGTCTTTCATAAAGTGATAATTTGGTGGCCGCCACCAGGAAGGTTGTATGGAGCTGGAAGATCTGTTCTTAAGATGGGTCACTCAGACACCTGGTAAGTTAGTGCTGTTAGTGATAGGCATTATCACTTCTTTTCCACATGGGACTCCCTATAGGGCTGCTTGAGTGTCCTTATGACATGGCAGCTAGCTCCTCCCGGAACAAGAGGTCCAGAAAATGAGGCAGAAACTACAATGCCTTTTATGACCTAGCTTTGGAAGACACATACTTCCATTTCTGTATATCCTACCAGCGACTTGGCAGCTCTATCCAGTGTTGGAGGGTTCTGCATGATGTCATGAATAGTAGGAAGGGAGGGTCATTGGGGGCCATTTTGGAGGCTGGTGACCTCAGGGGTTAATGCAGCCATGCCTCCTCTGTTCTGCCCAGAGCAACACATGCAAACCTTTGGTATCTTGAGATTCTAGTGTATGGAGTCTTGAGTACCCCTGGGGATATCTGTGTAGGGACTTCGTTTCCAGTAGAGCTGTAACAGCAGTAGCGTCAGCACAAGACTGCAGTGCTCAGCAAGAGCGCAGAAGGGCCATGGTCTGGCTGGAGGGTATGGGTTCTTGAGTGAAAATGGCCTTGCTCCGGAAGTGAGCCATGGTGTGCAGTGTGGTGCCATGTGGGTTAATTAGGCCCAATGGCAGGGGGGACCAGAGAAGTCACTTGGTCTCCATTTTTATATACCCTGAGACAAGAATCCAGGACACCCAAGGCAGCCCCAGCTGGTATGTCAAGTTCAAGCAAAGCGCATATAGAAGTACTTTGATGAAGAGGGATCTCCAAACCCAAGGGCTTGTTCTTCTCATCCTAGAGTCTCCTTGGCAGGGCAGAGGGTGTGTGACGGGTCTCTCTGTGCCATGAAACCCAGGCATAGTACCAGTCTCCAGATTGTGGTCCCATGATACCTCTCCTGTTTTCCAGAACAGGAAGCAGGATTCACCCTCCATTTGTGAAGGACCTTTATTACCTGGGCATGATCTTTATGAATAGGTCACTTCAACTGAGTTGCAGTGAGTTCTGATTGCTGGGCTCCTCCCTAGGAGTTGAGTCCTCAGCTGAGTGTATAGGTTCTTAAACACCAATCCTTTTCCTCCTAGCCCAGCAGCTCAGTTCCCTGTCTGGAAGCTGGGAGTGGAATGAAGTTGTGCCCCTCCCCATCATATAGGCTATGTTAGAGGATGGAGGTAGGAAGCAAGAAATAGCCTCCAGTCCTAGAGGGCAGCATATTTTTTTCATTGGATTTTTGGGTCTCCAATGGTGGATTTTGAATGAATACAGAAACTTAGGGACCCCCTTAAACAAGAAGACTTCTTTTTCATTACCAAAGCCCACATTATTTAGGAGTGTGGGGAAAGAAATGAGAGCGTGGGACAGAGAGGCAGTGCTCCTTTAAAGAGGAACCCAGGGTTTGCAGAGCAGTGCAAATTAACATGCAAATGGTCTGCTAAAGGAGACTTGGGACCCAGGGCAGTGGACTTGGATGAACCAAAGTGTTCTCATGCCAGTGTGCCCAGCCCTGAATCATGGTTCTCTGCTGGATGTGAGAAGAGGTGCTACAGCTCCAGAATTTCTATAAAGGAAGCGCTGGGGTGGGGGTTGCAATCTGGCTGGGAAGGCAGGAGGCTGTGGAGAGTCACTGAACTGACGCAGGAGCTATATAATTTTTAATGATTGTACATTTATTACAGGGTAGCTTTGATTTTCAGTTTCCTATCTTTAATCTGTTAATGTGACAGCCAGAATCAATGTCACTTTAATAACTCCCCTACCCAATTATTGGGCTACCTCTTTCCAACTTGACAGTCTATTTTGGAAATTTGTAAACTACTCCTCCCTTCATGTTCCTTTCCCACCTGAATTCAGCTGGAATGGAATTTGGCGTTCTTTTCATGTACTTGCCTGTTCGAAGTTTATTTCAATGACCAATGCAGACCCCTTTCTGGAGCTCTGAACTCAAGTAGCACAGTTTCCTAAATGACTCTCCCTGGATATCTCCCAGGGACCTCACGCTGAGTGGATCTGAGATAGGACTCTTAGTCCTCCAAAATCCAGTTCTTTGGAGTATTCCACACTCCACTCCATGTCCCATTAAGATGGGAGCCCCATCCAACTAGTGTACAAGCCAGAGGCTGAGGTCAGCCTGGATATTTCCCTCACTCTCCTGCCTCTCTGCTCTCCCACCCCTGCCCCATGCAATCTATCTATAAGTCCTAAGTCCTCTTCTGTTTCATTGGCTCTTACTATTCCTTTACTATTTGAATGGCTCTTAACTGGTCTCCTGCCACCAGCTCATACCATTCCATCCCCAACTCCTCCAATCTTCGCTCAGATGTCAGGGTTATTCATGTCCCCTCTGTGATGCTGTAATCCGTGTAATACTCAGAAAGCTGCTGCCCTTCTCTGAGCCTTAGCTCCCCATTGGTCAAAGGAGAAGTTGCCAAGGCTTGCCAAGGACCAGCACAAATCAGTTTCGGGGGTGTCATGGCTCTGAGAGGCTGGCTGCTTTCTGGACAGAGAGTAACCCCATGGTGAGGGGAAGGAACTCTAGGGTTTAGGAACTACAGTGCAAGCAGTCCTTGGAGCCTTCACTTTTCAGGTCTTTACAGCCTGCCTGCCACTTTCTGCCACCAAGATGAAAGAAGTGTAAGACACAACTGAAATTCACATGTCTATTCTGGTTCCTCTTCCCCTCTCCCACATACCAAAAATATGTGCTTGTTTCTCTCCCATTCCAGAACTTCAAAGCCAACACAGTCTAACCCAGGCTGTCATCACTGTGAACTATTATATACTGATTTAAAAAAACCCTTCATTTTGAAACTGTTATAAATTCACAGAGAGTTGCAAAGATAGTACAAAAAGGTCTCATGTACCCTGTACCCCTCATCTGGCTTCCCCCAATGGTTACGTCTTACCTAACTATAGTGCAGTACCAAAACTGGAAAATTGGCATTGATACAATGTATGTATAGTTCTGTTATTTTGTTACTTGTATAGATGTGTGTAACCATCACTCATATCAAGATACAGAGCTGTTTCATTACCACAAAGGTCCTCACTCCAGTCCTCTGTAGTCACATTTGCTCCTCTCCTTACTGTCCCTAATCCCTGGCAATCACTAATGTGTCCTCTGTCTCCATATTTTTGTCATTTTTGAAAAATGTTACACAAGGAGGAGCATATAGTGTATGAGCTTTTCTTTTCCCCTCCCCCTCCCCCCATGTCCCAGAGAATCATCCAGGGCGTTGCATATATCAATTGTTTCCATTTTTGCCTAGTAATGCATGGTGTGAATATACTTGTTTGTTTAACTATTCATTTGTAAGACATTTTGATTGTTTCCTGTTTTTGCTACTATATTTAAAGCTGCAGTGAACAATTCTTGACAGGCTTTTGTATGGACATAACTCTTTATTTCTCTGGGACAAATGTCTGGGAGTACAATTGCTGGGTTGTATGGTAAGTGTATGCTTTGTTTTTAAAAGAAATTGCCAAGTTATTTTCTTTTTCTGTTTTTATTTTGAGAGAGACAGAGAGAGTGTGAGTGGGAGAGGGGCTGAGAGAGAGGGAGACAGAGAATTCTATGCAGTCAGTGTACAGAGCCATGGGGCTCAAATTCCCAACTGAGCCACCCAGTCATCCCTTGTCTAAAAAAATGTTTATTTACTTTGGGGAGGGGGAGGAGCAGAGAGAGAGAGAGAGAGAAAAAGAGAGAGAGAGAGAGAGAGAGAGAGAGAGAGAGAGAGAGAGAGTCAGACAGAGAGAGAGAGGGAGAGAGAGAATCCCAAGCAGGCTCTCTGCTGTCAATGCAGAGCCCAGTGTGGGGCTTAATCCCATGAATCATGAGATCATGACCTGGGCCAAAATCAAGAGTCAAACATATGACAGCACCACCCAGCGCGCCTTCAGGTCTTTTCCTATTTTTTAATTGATTTTTTTGTTTTTGTTTTTGCTCTTGAGTTGCATTAGTTCTTTATATATTTTGGGTATTAACCGCTTATCAGATATACTGTTTGCAAATATTTTCTCTGATTTGACAGGTTTCATTTCCATGCTCTTGACTGTTTCCTTTACGGTGCACTTTTTAGTTTTATGTGGTCCCACTTGTTTACTTTTGCCTTTGTTGCCTGTGCTTTTGGTGACATACCCCTAACCCCCGGCTTTCCAGATGCCCTGCTCTCTAATGCCGTTTTTGTGTGTTCAGGACAGGTTCCAAGAGCATCGGGTCATGGAATGATTTCCCTTAGGTTCCCTCGATCTGGCGTAACCCTCATTCTGTTGCCTCTTCCATTCTGCATGTTCTTTGCCAGTCTGTAGATTCTATCATGGGGCTTTCCACCAGACCCCTGTTGGTGTGTTGTTTTCCCAATACATTCTCCAAGCGCATGAGATAGAAAAAATATATAGTTGATTTTTGTATATTGATCTTGTATGCTACAACCTTGCTGAAATTATTAGTTCCAGAAGTTTTTGCTTGTTTGTTTGTTTGTTTGTTTGTTTTATAAATCCCTTGGGATTTTCTAGGTAGGCAAGCATGTAATTTGCAGAGGATTTTTCTTTCTTTCTTTCCAACCTGCATGTGTTATATTTATTTCCTTGCCTTGCCTCTTTGTGTGGGTTGGATCTTTGAGTACTATGTTGAATGGCACTGGTGAGAGCAGATATCCTTGTTTTATTCCTCTTAGTGGAAAAGCATTCACTCTTTCACCATTAAAGATGATGTTGTAGTTTTCTGTAGAGATGTTTATCAAGTTGGGGACATTTCTCTCTATTTCCAATTTTCTGAGAGGTTTTTTTTTTTTTAATCATGAACAGATGTTGGGTTTTGTCAAATGCCTTCTACATCCATGATAAGACTTTCCTTCTTGTTAATATGGTGGATTACACCATACCAAACCAAGCCCCAAATGATCATGACATACCTACATATGTCTTTTAAAAGATATTGTTGTATTCTACTTGTTAATATTTGGTTAAGGACAATAGCATCTATATTTATGAAGGGTATTGGTCTATAGTTTTCTTTTTGGTCTTATCTTTGCCTGTTTTTGATATCAGAGTAATACTGGATCCATAAAAGGAATTGGGAAGTGTTCCTTCCACTTCCAGTTTCTGGAAGAGATGGTCTATAACTATAACTGATGTTAATTCTTCTTCATACACTGGATAAAATTCTCCAGTGAAATTGTCTGGGTCTGGATATTACTTTCTTGGGAATTTTAAAATTATGAATCCAATGTCCTTACTAGGTTAAAGTTCTGCTTAAATTATCTGTTTGTATGGGTGGGGGATTGTGGTAGTTTATGGTTTTCAAGGACTTTGCCCATTTCATCACAGTTGTCAAATTTATGTGTGTAGAATTCATGGTGTTTCTTATTGTCCTTTTAATGTCGGTAGAGTCTGTAATGAAAGCACTTGTTTCTTTCCTAATACGGGTAATTCGTGTTTTCCCTCTTCCTTCTTTTGTCTATTTAGCTAGAGGTTTATCCATCTTATCAATCTTTTCAAGGAAACAACTTTCTGCCTTATTGTTTTTGTCTACCATTTTCTTATTTTCAGATTTAGCGATATCTGCTCTTTGTTATTTCTTTCTTTCTGCTGGATTTATTTCTCTTCTTTTTAAAGAATTTTTTTTCTGTTTTTAATTTATTTTTGAGAGACTAGGTTATTACACATAGGCTTGCATTTTTGGTGCTGAAACCTGGTTGGTTAGGGGTCTGCCTACTGGGGCAAAGATTTCTTAGAGGGCATCTCACCCCTTCCAACTTGAGGAACCCTCATGGGGTCAGTGGAGCAGCCACTGGCCTGGGATATTTTGTTTGTTTGTTTGTTTGTTTGTTTTGAGAGATAGAGTATGAGTGGGGGAGGGGCAGAGAGAGAGGGCGTGAGAATCCCAAGCAGGCTCTGTGCTCTCAGCACAGAGCCCGATGAGAGGCTTGAACTCACGAACTGTGAGATCACGACCTGAGCTGAAACCAAGAGTCGGCCGCTACACTGAGTCACCCAGGTGCTCCTGGCTGGGATTTTTTTAAAGCACCATCTCATCTGGTCAAAGCCTGGTTTGCTTTCCCAGAGGAGTTGAGGTGGGGGTTGGCAAGGCTGTGGGGCTCACCACTGCCCCCTGGTGGCCAGCCTCGGTCCCCTCCAGCTCTCTGACTTGGTGTCCTAGTCTCAGGCCCCAACTGCACATCCCAAGGACGGGTCCCAGGAGTTCTCAGGTGAAGAAATAGGAATAAAGGCTCAGCAGCTCTCCTGCTCTGCCCTCCTTTCTGCTGCATCTTCATCCAGGAAGACCACAGGGGAATCCGGCTTGAGCATCCATGAAGAGACTGCTCCCCAGCCCTCGCTGCTTCCAAGGCCACTTTTGTATGATTAGGACAGATTCCAAGAGTATCAAGTTATGGAATGACCTCCCCTCAGCTCCCCAAGAGTCCGGCCTGACCCTCACTCTTTTGCCTCCTCTTCTCTGCATGTTCTTTGCCAGACTGCAGATACTGTCAATGAGGGAGTCCCAGAGGACCCCTGTTTCTGCAGGTGCCTGCCTGGAGCTGCAGGCACAGGGCCTTGTGAGAGTCAGATGAGCACACCCTTTGAACAGGCAGGGGGCCGGTGAAAGTCCTCCATTGCTGCCCCCTCTCTCCCCAAGGCTGGTGCCCCTCAGCAAGCCTTCCCCAGAATAGCCCTTTGGACATCCTCTCCCAGTGGCTATAGACATTGCCAGCCACACCCACCAGCAGCTGTAGTAGACAGAGAGGCCACAGGCCTCCATATTCTGGATCACTGATGGATTTATCCCCCAGCATGCTCTGACATTGTTTGGCAGAAAGCCCAGGATGAGCAGCTTCCACAGTGGGGGCAGCCAGGGTGGGTGTGGGTGGGGCCTTTCTATGCCCAGAAGGACAGTCATCCCAGATAACTAGGCTGAAGTGTACGGTCTTCATGAATTCAGGCCTGTCTACTTTATCTACAGCCTCTCCTTAGTGCCCAGGAAAGAAGACATGGAACAGGTTCTCCCTAGGTCTTGGGAAGAGTCTTCACTTCCTCCTCTCTTTCCTCCCATTGGAATAGTTCATGATAGAAAGAGAAAATTATGTCTCCACCAGGCCTAGGTGCCTCTTGTCTGCCAAGGGATGATGTAAAGCGAAGATGTGAAAATCATGTCAGTTGATGGGGTTTCACTCAATAAGTTGTCCTTTCTACTGTGTTCTGGGGACTCTTTGCTCACAGGAGGAAAAAAGAGGCCCCAGGTCAGTTCCCAGCTCCCCATCTCCACCAGCTGCCTGGGGGTTTTTGAGTTTGGTGGGATAAGGTGGTTTCTGGGGACCCACACAGGCTGAGTCTTACACAGAGCCTGGCACTCCCCGAGGGCCCATTATAGAGCACTGGGTGGAGAGGAGCAGAGGGCAGCCTGTCAAAGACGTTATGGGAGGATTAGTGTGTCACAGAAGCTCTAGAAGGGCACAGGCGAGGCCTTGAGAGTGGGAACAAGGAGCATGGAATCCCCCAGCTGCTTTGTGCTGGGGGCTTGTGTCTCTTGAATGGGGTTTTAAGGGTTTGAGTCTCTTCTTAGATTGAGAACTCAGTCTCAGAGAGCATTTTGTGACTGGTCCTTACCTAGTCAAAGACTCAAGCAAAGCAAATCTCAAAGCCAGCAACGGGGACTGATAGTGGGGGTAGGGATTCTGGGATAAAAGCAGACTTCTGAGGCATAGGAAGCCCAGGAGCTGGCCTGAGCTGCAGCTGGGATGCCCTAGATAGAGCATTAAAAAAACAGAGCAAGTTCAAGTATACTGAAGCCAGACTTGGAACCAAGAAGTCCAAACTTGTGGGTAGTGGAGATCGCCACCAAGTCCAGGTGACCAGGAATACTTGAAAGGCCAGAGGGTGGTGGGCTTGAGTCAGGATGGATCTCTATCTTTATCTGTATTTCTTTCTATCTCTATCTCATCTATCTCTCTACCTTCCTATCTATCTATCTATCTATCTATCTATCTATCTAATCAGTTAGCTCTTGCTGCATAACAAACCATCCCAAAACTTAGTGGCTTAAAGCATTAACTATTTATTATTTCTCATGTCTATAGGTTGGCTGGGCTCAGCTAATCTTGGCTGGGCACCCTCATGCTTTTGCGAGCATTTGCTGGGTTGGCTGGGAGCTGGCTGGTATGGCATGGCCTTCCAGCAGACCAGTACAGGCTTGTTCACATAATAATTGCAGGAGTTCAGGAAAACAAGTGAAAACATACAAGTCCTCATGAAGTTGTGATTTGAAACTGATACACTGTCACTTCTACCACATCCTTTTGGCCACACAAGTCTCAAGGCTAAGCCTTGCCTGAGTGTTTAGAAATAGGCTCTGCCCCTTGATGGGAGGCACTAGAAAGTGACATTGATGGGAGGGGAGGGAAACAGGTCCATTTTTGCGATCAATCTCCACACCACCCATTTACAAAAGACAGAAACCGGAGTGTCATCATGATACCCCCTTTCTACTTCTCCGACATCCACTACATCACCAACTCAGTGTGATTTCACCTCTAAAGTTCCATCGAACTTCTCCCTCTGGCACTACCCATGCCCGAGGAGCCCTAAGTGTCTGTCTAACTGGTTTACTACTCACATTTCTTCAGAGTGCAAGGCAGATCAAATCAAGATCATATCAAGTTTCCTTGCCCAACCCTTCAAAGACCCTGCATCAGTCAGGCCACAGTTGCAAGCAGCAGAAACAGGCTATGACTAGAGCAGAAGAGAAATCTACTTAAAGGTGCTGATTAGCTCACAGGACCCCTGGACAGCTGGACCCAGAGATCACATAGGCACAAGGAATGGTGGGTGGATAGCCAGCCAGCACCACCATCAAAACCACACTGCTGGAGCATCTGGGGGTGAAGGTGGGACACTGTGGCCACCACTCCCCCTCACCTCTGGACATTGCTGGGGTACTCCACAGTTCCCCCTTCCTTGCATCACTTGCTATAGACTTGAAGGCCTGGGTGGAAATGTCTGATTGGCTAAGCCCCTAGTTTTGGAAATGGGAGTGAAAAAAAATCTCATTTAAAGTTCTGTGCTGGTTTGATCAGTGGGGATTGCCTGGCACAGGCAGGAGGTTCAAATGCTGGACATTCATGTTCTCAAACTTTATGGTGCTTAGTGGTCCCCCAAACCACCAGTAGCTGGGCAGGTATCTTAACTGGTATGTGGTGTTCCTGCTTTTAATAATCGGTTTTTTTTTTTAGTTAAAAGTCACAAACCCCTTTTAGTTTAAGTGATCAAGTGGTGAGAATGGGACCTTTGTTTTTTGCAACGCCATAAAGAGGAAAAAGTTAGCCTGGTCCTCTGGAGAAAAAAAAATAGGTCAAAAGCTAAAAGTATGACCTAATCCCTCTGTAGTCAGGCAAGAAATAGGAGACAGGCAAATGTTGTGCAAGAGATTCCCCCAGGCTCGGCCAGGAGGAGCCGGCTAGAGGATCCAGTGGAGGAGGCTGGGCCTCAGCACCCATTAGACTCTCCCGGACTTTGTCAAGCTGCTATGAAAACTCTCCCAGGGTCTGGGTCCGCAGGATAGGCTCCCCTGTTCCAACCGTGGAAAGAGAGAGAGAGGCTGGAAGGGGACAGGAGTAAATTGGATAGGGGACTTAAGTAGCCACTTGTTGGTGCCTCCCCCCAGGTCCCTTTACAGGCTACTACGCCACACGCAGCTGCAGTGCTTGTTGCCAGCTGCTGGGTCACCACGGCCTTCTTCCAGGGATTAGTAGGCTCTGTGTCCCCACCCCTGCAGCGTGCAGCCAATGGCTGACTGCGACGTAAAAGCCCCGCCCCCTGCCTCCAGGTGAGTCCTGTGGCTGAGGCTTCACTGCCGCTGAAAACACACTCAGCCTAGCAGTGGCGGTGACAGAGGCCCTTCCCACCGTGGACAGGAGGATGGGGAGGGGCAGTTAACGTACTCCTAAGTCCTCCCCTTCCCTCGGCCCCTGCCTACTCATCCCAGCCCAGAGTTGGCCTCCTCTCTGCTCCGTGTTCCACTTCGTCCTCCCAGGACTGGCAGCCAAAGAAAGGATGGCAGCATGCCCATTGGCTCTCTTTTGCCACCTCGTGGATTTGGTGAGAACTTTGGTGACTCCCGAATGGTTTTCCCCCACCAGCCTACTTGTATTTCCAGAAGTGGAACACTGGGACTGTGGAGAGCTGGGTACGGGTCAGGGTAAACACTTGTAGCTGTCAAAATTGAGGTTTTGGTGAGATTAATGGGGGATTGCATGGAACTTCGACTCAGAAAACATTGGGATTCATGAAGGCCAGGCATGAAAACCGGGGTGAAGGCGCTGGTTAATTCCGTGAGTGACTTCTGTGACCTGGAGCCACTTAACAGCTCTTTGGATCACAGATTCGTCTTCTGTCAAATGGGGAGAATCAAACCAGCTCCTGTCGGCTGAGGTCACCTGTGGGTTTAGTGGGATTACAGACTTGCGAGAGTTTTGCTGTCTCAAGCCACATGGATCTTGTTGCCTATGAATTTCCATCCTATGTCCATCTTAACTATGCAGCTTTGTGACTATTTTTTTAAATTACTTAAAAATTTTTAAATTCAAGTTAGTTAACATACAGTGTAGTCTTGGCTTTAGGAGTAGAGCCAAGAGGAGTAGTCTTACATTGGACACCCAGTGTTCATCCCAAAAAGTGCCTTCCTTCATGCTCATCAGCCATTTAACCCATTACCCCACCCACCTCCCCTCCAACCTCCCTCAGATTGTTCTCTGTAGTTAAGAGTCTCTTATGGTTTGCCTCCCTCTCTGTTTTACCTTATTTTTCCTCCCCTTCCCCTATGTTTCTCTGTTGAGTTTCTCAAATTTCACATATTAGTGAAATCATAAGATATCTATCTTTCTTTGACTTACTCTGCTTGGCATAATACACTCTAGGTCCATCCACATTGTTGCAAATGGCAAGATTTCGTCCTTTTTCATTTCTGGGTAGTATTCCATTATATATATATACATATATATATGTATATATATATATATATATATGTATGTATATATATATGCATCTTCTTCATTCATCAATGGATGGATATTTGGGCTCTTTCCATAATTTGACTATTGGTTTTTTTTATTTAAAATTTTTATTATTTTTTTTTACTTTATAAAGTTTCATATTTTTTAACATATGCAATTATTTTCCATCATTTACAATACAGTAGTTGCAATGACACTCCAAACAGAAAAGCAAAGTAAAAAATCAAAACACCAACTTCTGTTTCATGTAATTAGACTTATACAGAAATTAGAAGGTTAAGTAACAACTAGTTAATCACCTAATTTCAC
>NC_043711.1:76909553-76951650 GCF_006229205.1 Suricata suricatta | reverse complement strand
AAAGATTGTACACAAAGAACTCACATCTTTTCAAGCTTCAATAGTAAATATTCTGCTACTATATATTAAATACTGCATGGTTTGCCCAAGCTAAGATGAAACCACATCATGAATCAATTAGCATTTTGCATTTTCTTTCATTCATCAATGGATGGATTTTTGGGCCCTTTCCATAATTTGACTATTGTTTATAGTGCTGCTGTAAATATTAGGATGCATGTGTCCTTTTGAGACAGCACACCTGCATCCTTTGGATAAATACTTAGTAGTGCAATTGCTGGGTCATAGGGTAGTTTTATTTTTAATTTTTTGAGGAAACTCCATACTGTTTTCCAGAGTGGCTGCACCAGTTTGCATTCCCACCAACAATGCAAAAGGATTCCCCTTGCTCCACATCCTTGCCAACACCTGTTGTTTCCTGAGTTGTTAATTTTAACCATTCTGACAGGTGTGAGGTCGTGTATCATAGTGGTTTTGATTTGTATTTCCCTGATGATGAATGATATTGAGCATATTTTTTTCAATATTTATTTTATTTTTGAGAAAGAGAACGCACAAGTTGGGGAGAGGCAGAGAGAGGAAGACAGAGGATCTGAAGTGGGCTTCATGCTGGCAGCAGAGAGCCCAATGTGGGGCTCAAACCCATGAACCATGAGATCATGACCTGAGCTGAAGTTGGATCCTTAATGGACTGAACTACCCAGGCACCCCTTGAGCATCTTTTCATGTGTCTGTCAGCCATCTGGGTGTCTTCTTTGGAAAGGTATCTATTTATGTCTTCTGACCATTTCTTCCCTGGATTATTTTGGGTGTTGAGTTTGGTAAGTTCTTTATAGATTTTGGATACTAACCCTTTATCTGATATGTCATTTGCAATTATCTTCTCCCATTCAGTCAGTTGCCTTTTAGTTTTGTTGACTGTTTATTTCACTGTGCAGAAGTTTTTAATCTTGCGGTCCCAATAGCTCATTTTTGCTTTTATTTCCCTTGCCCCCGGAGACATGCCAAATAGAAAGTTGCTGTTACTGAGGTCAAAGAGGTTGCTGCCTGTTTTCTCCTGTGGGATTTTGATGGTTTCCTGTCTCACATGTAGGCCTTTCATCTATTTTGAATTTATTTCTGAGTATGATGTAAGAAAGTGGTCCAGGTTCATTCTTATGTCGCTGTCCAGTTCTCCAGCACCATTTGCTGAAGAGACTTTTTTCCATTGGGTAATCTTTTCTGCTTTGTCAAAGATTGGTTGGCTATATATCTGTGGGTCTATTTCATGGTTCTTTATTCTATTCCATTGATCTATGTGTCTGTTTTTGTGCCAATACCATACTGTCTTGATGCTTACAGCTTTTAATACAGGTTAAAGTCTGGGATTGTAATGCATCCAGCTTTGGTTTTCTTTTTCAACATTCGTTTGGCTATTCAGGGTCTTTTGTGGTTCCATACAAATTCTAGGATTGTTTGTTCTAGCTCTGTGAAGAATGCTGGTCTTATTTTGATAGGGATTGCATTGAATGTGTAGACTGCTTTGGATAGTATCAACATTTTAACAGTATTTGTTCTTCCAATCCATGAGCATGGAATGTTTTTCCATTTCTTTGTGCCTTCTTCAATGTCTTTCATAAGCTTTCTATAATTTCCAGGTACAGATCTTTTATCTCTTTGGTTAGGTTTATTCCTAGGTATCTTATGATTTTTGGTGTAAATTTTAAGGGGATTGATTTCTTGATATCTCTTTCTGCTGCTTCATCATTGGTATATAGAAATGCAACTGATCCTACATTGATTTTATATCCAGCAACTTTGCTGAATTCATTGGGTTTTCCATGCAGAGTGTCATGTTATCTTCAAAGAGTGAGAGTTTGACTTCTTCCTTGCTGATTTGGATGCCTTTTGTTTCTTTTGGTTGTGTGATTGCTGAGGCTAGGACCTCCAGCACTATGTTAAACAACAGTGGTGACAGTGGACATCCCTGTCGTGTTCCTGGTCTTAGGGGGAAAGCTCTCAGTTTTTCCCTGTTGAGGATGATATTAGTGGTGGGCCTTTAATATATGGCTTTTATGATATTAAGTTATGTTCCTTCTATTCCTAGTTTCTTGAGTTTTTTTTATCAAGAAAGGGTGCTGTATTTTATCAAATGCTTATTCTGCATGTATTGAAAGAATCATATGATTCTTATCCTTTGTTTTATCCAACGTGTATCACGTTGATTGATTTGCAAATATTAAGCCAGCCCTGTAGCCCAGGAGTAAATCCCACTTGCTTATGGTGAGTAATTCTTTTGATATACTGTTGAATTTGATTTCCTGGTATCTTGTTGAGAATTTTTGCCTCCAAGTTCATCAGGGATATTGGTTTGTAATTCTCCTTTTGAGTAGAGTCTCTGGTTTTGGAATCAAGGTAATTTTGGCTTCACAGAAGGAAGTTTTCCTTCCATTAGTATTTTTTGGAACAGTTGAGGAGAATAGGTATTAACTCTTCTTTAAATGCCTGGTAGAATTCCTCTGGGAAGTCATCTGGCCCAGGACTCTTATTTTGGGGGAGATTTTTTTATAACCAATTCCATTTCTTTTCTGGTTATGGGCCTGTTCAAATGTTCTATTTCCTCCTGTTTGAATTTTGGTAGTGTCTGAGTATCTAGAAATTTTTCCATTTCTTCCATATTGTCCAGTTTGCTGGCATATGATTTTTCATAGTATTATTTCATAACTGTATCTCTGTGGTGTTGGTTGTGATCTCTCCTCTTTCATTTATTATTTTATCTACTTGAGTCCTCTTTCTTTTTGAGAAGTCTGGCTAGAGGTTTATCAATTTTGTTTATTCTTTCAAAAAATCAGTTCTTAGTTTCATTGATCCGTTTTTTTTTTTAATTCTGTATCATTTATATCTGCTCTAATCTTTATTATTTCCCTTCTGCTGGCTTTGGGCTTTATTTGCTGCTTCTTTTCTAGCTCCTTAAGGTGTAAGGTTAGGTTGTGTATTTGGCATGTTTTTTTGTGATAGGTCTGGGGTATATCTTGAGAAAGGCCTGAATTGGAATGTATTTTCTTCTTAGGACTGTCATTGCTGTATCTCTAATGGTTTGGACTGCCATGTTTTCATTTTCATTTGCTTCCATGTATTTTTTAATTTCTTCTTTAATTTCCTGGTTAACCAATTCATTCTTTAGTAGGATGTTCTTTAACCTCCTTGTATTTTCCAATTTTTTTTTTCTTGTGGTTGATTTTAAGTTTCATAGCATTGTAATTTGAAGATATGCATGGTATGATCCCAATCTTGTTGTACCTGTTGAAGGCTGATTTGTGATGCAATATATGATCTATTCAGGAGAATGTTCTATGTGCACTTGAGAAGAATGTGTATTCTGCTGCTTTAAGATGAAATGTTCTAAATATATCTGTTAAGTCCATATGGCCCAGTGTGTCATTCAGAGCCTTTGTTTCCTTGTTGATTTCCTGCTTAGATAATCTCTCCACTGCTATAAGTGGGGTGTTGAAGTCCCCTACTGTTATGGTATTATTATCAATTAGTTTCTTTGTGTTTGTGATTAATTGATTTATATATTTGGGTTTTTCCATGTTGGGTGCATAAATATTTACAGTTCTTAGATCTTCTTGGTGGATAGACCCCTTAATTATGATACAATGCCCTTCTTCATCTCTTGTTATGGTCTTTATTTTAAAATCTAGACTGTCTGATGTAAGTACGGCTATGCTGGCTTTCTTTTGGCAACCATTAGCATGATAGATGGTCCATCTCTTCGCTTTCAATCTACAAATGTCCTTAGGTCTAAAATGAATCTTGTAGGATATAGATGGATCTTGTGTTTTTAGTCATTTTCATACTCTGTGTCTTTTGATTGGGGCATTTAGTCCATCTGCATTCAGAGTGATTATTGAAAGGTATGAATTTAGTGCTATTGTGTTATCTATAGATTCTGTGCTTCTGGTGGTGTTCTCTGGTCCTTTTTAGTCTTTTCTGCTTTCCACTCAGAGAGTCCCCCTTAGAATTTCTTGTAGGGCTGGTCTAGTGGTCATAAACTCCTTTAATTTTTGTCTTGGAAAGTCTTTCTCTCTCCTCCTATTCTGAAGGACAACCTTGCTGGATGAAGGATTCTTGGCTGCATATTTTTCCTATTCAGCACATTGAATATTTCCTGCAACTCCTTTCTGGTCACCACCAACTTTTAAAAGACATGTTGTTTTTAAAATTTTCAATGGTTATTTACTTTTGAGAGAGAGAGAGAGAGCGAGAGCGAGAGAGCGAGTACGAGAGCGTGAGAGCATGAGCCAGGGGAGGGGCAAAGAGAGAGGGATACACAGAATCTAAAGCATACTCCAGGCTCCAAGCCATCAGCACTGAGCCTGATGTGGGGCTTGAACTCAAGAACCATGAGATCATGACCTGAGCCAAAGCCAGATTATTAGCACAATGAGCCATCCAGGGACTCTTGGCCTGACAACTTTTAGTGGACAGGTCTGCTACTAACCTTATGTGTCTACTCTTGTAGGTTAAGGACCTTTTGCTCCTAGATGCTTTTTAGAATTATCTTTCTATCTTTGTATTTTGCAAGTTTCATTATGATATGTCATGGTGTTGACCTGTTTGTGTTAATTTTGAAGGGAGTTCTCTGTGCCTCTTGGACTTGGATGTCTATTTCCTTCCCCAGGTTAGGGAAGTTCTCAGCAATAATTTGTTCAAATAAACTTTCTGCTCCTTTTTCTTGCTCTTATTCATCTGGGACTCCTATGATATGGATATTGTTTCATTTCATGGAATCAGTTCTCTAATTCTCCCCTTGTGCTCTAGTAATTTTCTTTCCTTTTTTTTTTTACAACTTCATTATTTTATATAATTTTATCTTCTATTTCACCTATTCTCTCCTCTGCTTCTTCAGTCCTTGCTGTCACTGTATCTGGTTCATTTTGCATCTCAGCTATAGCATTTTTAAAATTCATCTTGACTAATTCTTAGGTCTTTGATCTTTGCAGCAAGGGTTTCTCTGGTGTCTTCTATGATTTTTTCAAGCCCAGTTATTAGTCTTATGACTGTTGTTCTACTGTTGTTCTAAATTCTTATTCAGATATATATGTTTATATCTGTTTTGAGCAAGTCTCTGGGTGTGATTTCTTTTTGACCTTTTTTTTTTGGAGAGAATCCCTCCATCTTGTCATTTTGTATGAGTTTCTGTCTTTTGCATACTTTAAGAGCGTGTTCTGTGTCCTGCACCTGAGAGTATTATTATATTAAAAAGGAATCATACACCATCTAGGACCTGGCACTCCACGAAGTGTTTCTGGTACGTTGCATGCACTTGGCTGTTACATTTTGGCTGCTCTAACCACTGGCCAGTCCTCTGCAGAGCTCCTCCTTGCTTGCATTCATGGAGGAGTGTTTGGACCTTTAACTAGGTGTGCTTTGATTTGTTTGTTGAAGTAACCCTGGAGGGAAAAAGTAGGGGTGGTAGGGAAAGCCTGATCCCATAAAGAGAGAAAAAGGAAAAGGGAGAAAAGAAAACCAAACTATAAGGCTGATTCCAAGAAAAGAGAAGGAAAAAGAAAGAAGAAGAAAAAAAAGCAGAAGAAAAAAGGAAAGAAGGAAAAATAAGAAAAAGCCTGCTCAAAACTTTAAAACATATATATTAAAAAAATGTCAAAAATATCAGACACTATGAGCCTGATTCTAAAAGAGAAAAAGAGGTGGAAAAAAGAAAGAGAGAGAGAAAGAGAGAAAGAAAAAGAAAGAAAGGAAGAAAGAAAGAAGAGCTGTCTGTTGGTGTTTGGGGGTGATGGCTGTGCTGGTCTGGAGGAGAGGCTGACTGCATTGAGTCAGTCAGTCTTGCTCCAGTAAATGATCAGTTGCCAGGCACGGAGGGCTGGGTTTTGGGGTAAGTGTGTCCCGCCTCCACTGGGGGCCACCGTGCTGCTCTCTGAAATCCCACCATGTTGGTTTTGGGGTGAAAGCGGTGTCACCCCAATCTCTTCTCTCCGGACCAGAGATCTCCATCCAGGCTGTTCGGGCAGCCCTCACAGAATAGCAAGGGAAGTCAGCTTGCCCTGTGCCATAGGTCTCCTGAGTCTTCCCCTTGGTGTTGGGCTGGGATTCAAAGCCCCAGGTCTTAAAGGACCCAGCATGGCATGGGTCTGCTCCTCTGCCCCAGAGTAGAGCCTTTCTATCCTGCTGATGAATGGCCTTTGGCTGGCACACAGGGTCTTTTGTCCTTGGGGAGGCAATAAGCCCTCTTCTCAAAGTACTCTAGGATGGGAACTGGTCTCTTGCAGGGCTGCCCTGAGATCACTACACCACTCTGTGCACTCTAGGGCCAGCTCCCTCCTCCCCAGGAGTATAGACACTGTGGCTCCACTCTGGAGAAAGTCCTGTGCGGGGGACTAGCCCACGCACCCCAGTTGAAAGGTCCCAAGTAGGGGGTTGGTGTCAGCACAATATCTCTAGAAAAGAAGATGGACAAGATGAACAAGACAGACAACGGGCATGGTGGAAAAGCCACACTTTACTTAGATAGCCAGGGTCTTATATACCATGGGTGATTACATCATTTCTTTAATGATTACACAGTTCAAGATTTTTGAAATAAAGACATGCTCCAGAAAAGGTCATTCTTATCAGGACAGTAGTAAATAAAACGAACAATCAAGTCATTACAAGGGAGGGATTCCCTAATAATGGTCTGGCTCCAAGCGGAAGATGAGCCTGAAGAATTCTATGAGGAGGTTATGCATGGGCAAGATGCTTATCCTTTAATAGGCAAATCTTTTTGGCAGAAGTTTGTGTTAATGCCCAACATCAAACAAAGAACTAGAAAGCAAAGCAAGGGGGAGGGCTGGCGCCACTGACCGAACCAAGTTGATTCAAAGCCTAAAAGTATATGTCTCTTTACAAAGCAATGAGAAAATCACAGACAGGATGAATAGAAGCCACATGTGTGGCCGAGGAGGCCAAATATTGTTTGAGGGTTATTTTTGCCTACTGGGCCCCAACAGTCCTGCATTTCCAGAACCTGGGAGTTTCAGCTCCAAATGCTGTTTGCAGAAAAAGAGCTGAGATACTGACTACCTCTTGCCCCCCAGTCCGTGGTCGGGAGAGGTTTTCTTCTAGTGCTAATTTGATGCCGCACTTTTGCAATTCGTCTTCTTTCCCTTTTGTCTCTCCACAGAAAGGGTTCCCTCTTCTTTCTAGCTCAACCATTTTATCTCCCCCTGCTCACATACACGCACCTTGATCTTGCCAAGCTGTCTCCCTTCAACTGTGGAGAGCCGTCTGCTGTTCCACAGATCTATTTCCTGGTGTAAGATTTAATAGATGGAGGCAGAGATGGGAGGAAAAAGAGACCACGTTATGGGGCCAAGAAGGCCTTTATTGGAGTCTGCAATTCCCGGGCGAGGTTCCGTGACTCTGGAGCAGGGAGTCAGGGAAGTCGCGCCTGGTATGGGAGAGCAACGTGTTTTATGGGTGCAGGAGTTCCGGGTTTGAGCTCAGGTGGGCTGATAGCCAAGTAGGGTCTTCTTTGGACGGTGGCAGGATTCAATTGGCTGTTCGCTTCGGTGGGGAGGGGGATGCTGGAATTCCATGGTGAGGCATTCCAGTTTGAGACAGTCCAGATTGAGAGTGGGGGTCGTCAGTCCTGGTGGCGCCTGGATCTGTTATCTGACCTGCAATAAAATAGCCGCTGGTGCTTTTCAAATGGCTCAGGTCATTCCAGGTTTGCAAGTGGGGGTTGTCAGTGCTCGCAGCTCTCCACAGCAAAGTGGCCGCTCAGTTGCCTTCCCATGGCAACTCTTACGCCTGGGTGTTCCAAGTGATCTGATCTCAATACAGCTGTGTTTGAGGGGCAAGGAAAATTCAGGTCCCCCTACTTCTCAGCCATCTTAATTCTCATCCTGGAACTATCTATTTTATTTCTTCTGTTTACTGCAACCTCTTCCCACTGGTCTTCAAGCTGCCACATTGCACATTGCAACTAGAATTCTCTTACACAACACCATTTGGCTATGACACTAAAAAACCTTCAAGACTTTCTTATTGTACCTCAAGTCCCATCTGTGTTCTGTGCCTCCCCCAAACTCTGCATGCCCAGGAGCTCATCTATTTCTCCAGCCTCATCCTTCTACTCTCTTCTTTGCCTCCTCTGGTCCCATCCCTTCCTTTAGTTCCTTCACCAGCCAGACTCTTTTCTATCTCAGGGTGTTTTCAACTGCTATTCCCTCTGTCTGAAAAAATCCTCTCCGCCCCTCCCCTCCCCTCCCCTCCTCTCCCCTCCCCTTCCCTCCCTTCCCCTGGGGGGGACTGAAGATCCAAAGCAGGCTCTGTGCTGGCAGCAGTGAACCTAATGTGGGGCTCGAACTCAAGAACCATGAAATCATGACCTGAGCCAAAGTCAGACACTTAACTGCCTGAGCCACCCAGGTGCCTTCTATCTTTCTTTCTGTGTGTGGTCAGCTCCTTTTCAGTTCTTTATAGCTCAATTTAACTATCATATCACAAAAGGAGCCTTCCATGGCTATACCCACTTTCCCTTTATTTGTTTATTTGTTTTCATTGTAATTACCACACTCTTACATTATTTTGTTTATGTGTCAACTCTCTTCCCCCACCCCCGCCTCCTTTAAAATGTGTTTTTCTACCTCAAGGGCGTTATTAATCCCTAATGCCTAAAATAGTACCTACACATCTTCTAACATCAGTTAGGAATATGTTTGGCTGCAAATAACAACAGCAACAAAATATGGCAAATAGTGAACTCAACAAATTTTAGCCACCCAAGAAGAAATCCAAAGGTAAGCCAATTGCTGATATAGTTTCAGGGACCCAAAATACCATTAGGCTCTTTCCAAATTTCTGCTTCATTATCCTTAGCATGTTGATATTTCTCCCCTCGTTTGTTACCTCATGGTCACAAGATGGCTGCTCCAGATGCAGGTATCACATCCACAGGTCAGCTGGGGAGACACAGAGAAGGATAAGTACTAATCATGTCTCCTTCTGTGTGAGCACAAGTTTTCCTGGGACTCCCTGAGCAGATTTCCCTTCACATCTCTGCCCATAACTGGGTCAATGGTTCTAGCTTCAAGGGAGACTGAGAAACAGGGAGCATATGATGGTTAATTTTATGTGTCCCTTGACTGGGCCATGGGGTGCCCAGATATTTGGTCAGACATGATTCTAGGTGCTTCTGTGAGGTTGTTTAGGGATGAGATTAACATTTCATCCCAAAAGTTGACTCTGTGGAGTACATTGCCCTCGCTAATGTAGGCCTCACTCAATCAGTTGAAGATCTGAATGGAACAGAAAGGTTCACCCTCACCCAGATGAAAGAGAATTCTTCCTAGCTGACTGCTTTCAAACTGGGACATTTACTTTTTTCTTGTTTTCAGGTTTGAACTGAACCATTGGCTCTTGTTGGGTCTGGAGCCTGCCAGCCTTTGGAAGGGACCCCTACCTTCAGCGGTCCTGGTTATCAGGCCTTTGGACTTGGACTGGAACGAAACCATCGACTCTCCTGGGTCTCCAGCTTGCCGACTCACTCTGCAGATCTTGGGACTTAAATTTTTCCATAATCACATGAGCCAATTCCTTACAATCAATAGCTTAATCTTATTGGTTTTGTTTCTGTGGAGAACCGTGACTAATACAGAATGATATTGTTATAATTGGTTCAAAGTGCTGTACAACAGAAATATAATGTGAATCATTTGTGTAATTCAAGGTCTTCTAGTAGCCACATTAAAAACATAAAGAGATGAAATCACTTGTAATAATATATTTAACCCAAGCTATTTAAAACATTTATCACTGTGACATGAAATCAATATACAAATGAATAATGAGATATTTGATGGTGCATTTTATACTTATAACAAATCTCCATTCAGACCAGTCACATTTCAAGTACCCAATAGCTACACGTGGCGAGGGTTTACTATATTGGCCAGTGTAGGTTTAGACCGTCAAGGTACATTACTTGTATTTAGAATATAAAAAGAACTCTTAAGACTCAATAATAAGAAAGCCAACAATTCAACAAGATATGGGTAAAGATGTGAACTGGTACTTCATCAAAGAAGAGATACAGATAGCAAATAAATGCACAAAAAGTTGCTGAACATTCAATCCAGCTCGTCCTTAGGGAAATGTAAATTAAGCCACAATAAAATCTTGCTATATACCTACTAGAATACCTGAAATAAAGAGAAAGACCATAACAAGAGGGTGAAAGTCAACTGGAACACTCACACAGTACTGTTGGGAATGAAAATGGTAAAACCATTTTGAAAAAGAGTTTGGCATTCCTTAAAAAGTTAAATATGCACTGATCATATGACCATGCCATTTCATTCCTATGCATTTACACCAACATATAATGTTCATACAAAGATCTATATGGGAATGGTCATAGACAGTATTTGGTCGAAGATAGTATTACTATAGATAATAATGTTTGGCCAAATATCTGGGCACCCTGTGGCCCAGTCAAGTGGACATATTAAATTATTTGATTATTTATTTGTAAATAATCAAACATTATGAACAACCCAAACGTTCATCAACAGATGAATGGGATACAAAGGAAAACTTCAGGAATAAAAATAAATTATTGACACCTGTAGCAATATAGATGAATCTCAAAATAATTATGGTGAGTGAAAGAAGTAATATTAAGAAGGGCATTTTAGGTGGGTTCCAAGAAGGTACACCTATGTTAGGTGGAGAAGGCGGTAAAGCACGTGTTTTGAAGGAATAGCTTTGGGTCTGTGCCGTGGAAGGAAGGGTCATGGGATCTTTTCCCCTGAAGCCTCAGAGCATTTAGCTGAGCCATCTGCTTTTAGAAGTGTGAACCTCAGCAGGACATGGATGACGGCTCTCCTCCACATGAGAGCATCAGTCACACACTCAATGGTCATGGAGAAAGAACCTTTCCTCTGAGCCTAGCGTTAGTCATGACTTATGCCGAAGAAAACACGATGCCATGAGACACACAGATAGGTCCATGACCCAAGGCCACATTAAAGGGGGACTCCAATCCAATACTCCTATTCCTAAATGCCAACTATTGAAAATTCCAACTTTGGCTGGAAAAATCTATTGTTGAAGCTCAGCAAATGCTGAGCAGCAAAGGCTGCACAAAGCAGCAAAGCTCAAAACACAAGGAGGGAGCAGCACCAGTGAATAGGCAAAAGCAAGAGAAGAGAGCTTTTCAGTGGCTGTGGTCGTTACCTAAACACCCACTTGGTATGCCAGTTGTTGGGGGTGACAACGCGTGTTGAAGTATTGCAGGGTGACGTGTCATAATGTCTGCACTGGCTTTGAAAAGCTTCATCCCGAAGGCAGTGGGGAGCCACTGAGAGCTTTAGGCAGAGGAGGGACAACATTGATTTGAGCCAGAGAAAAATCACTGGGGTGAAGAGGGCATAAGCTGCAGTAGGGAGGAAAGAATGGAAGTGGGAGGAGCACGACAAGGAGATGAGTTTTAGGTGACCAACCTTTATTTTATTTTAATTGTTTATGTTTTAGAGAGAGAAGGAACGTGTCTGCAAGTCGGGAGAGAGGGTCAGAGGGAGAGAGAGAGAGAACCTTAATCAGGCTCCATGCTCAGTGTGGAACCCGATGTGGGGCTCAATTCCATGACCCCAGGATCATGACCTGATCCAAAATCAAGAGTCAGCTGCTCAACCGACTGAGCCACTCAGGTGGCCCTAGGTGACCATCTTAATAGCCCAATGAGAGTTGCAAAAGTTCTCAATCTGTGGGGCGATGAGGACAAGGGAAAAAAAGAACATGGTTTGGAGCCAGACACCTTGGAGTCAGGTAGTTGTTGGTACATTAATGAGTCTCCATGGGCCTCAGTTTCCTCACCTGTAAAATGAAAGTGCATTCATCTGCAAGCGCTGCCATAGCAAAGTATCATAAGCTGGTTCACAGTTCTGGGTCTGAGATCAAGGTTTTGGTGGGCTTGGATTCTTCCCAGGCCTCTGCTTGGCTTGTAGAAGGTTTTCCCTCCGTATATGAGTGTATTCAGATTTCCTCCTCTTCTAAGGACACCAGTCATATTGGATCAGGACTCACCCAAATGGCCTCATTTTAACTTAATTATGTCTTTAAAGACATAGCTCCAAATGCAGCCACATTCTGAGGTATTGGCAGTTAGGACATCAAATATGAATTTTGGGGGGCCACAACTCAGCCCATACAGGAGGCTAATGAGAGAATTTGTAAGAATTGAGTGAATTAGGGCATGTAAAGTGCTTAGAGCAGTGATCAAAAATGTTTTTCTATTATTAAAGGTGACATAGGAGAAGGAGGCAGCCCTGTCACGGAGGTCCCAAAGCTCCTGCCTCCGCCTGAAGTAGCCTTAACTATTCTCTGAACCCAGCCCCCGCAGAAGACCTCCCACCTGCTTCTGGTGTGTCACATCTGAGGTCACGGCTCTTAAAGGTCAGAGTCCTCTTTAGCCCCCTTCTCTCTGGAAGAAAGCTTGACCAGGTGATCCTTTGGAAGCAACTAAGCCTGTGGTTCTCAAAGTATGGTCTCCAGACCATCAACATCACCGGAACTTGCAAGGAAGGCAAAGGAATCAATTGTGCTGGGCTACCACTAGGGGGCAGCACAGAACCACTGGTAAGCTCGGGCTATGCCCAGCACCCACAAATGAAAAAGCCTTTTATGGACCTTTCTATCTCCAGTCTGGCCCCAAACCCCTCTTTTCTCCACGCTCCCCAAGCATGAGGGACCTCTTGAGACCCTATACTCCATTGTGTTACTGGTTCGGAAGTCTTCAGCGGCTCCCGTCGGCAAGAAAGTCCCCCTCCAGTAACAGCTCCTTTCTCCTGCGTCTTGCAGGTGCGCACATTCTCTTTGTACCAGGGAGTCAGACTGACCTGGATTTGAATTTCAGCTCTGCCACTTACTACCTGGGCAAAAGACATCCGTCGGAGGCCCTGTTTCCTCATCCCTGAAATGGGGGCAATTAATAAGACCCTTGGGTCGTTATGAGAGAGTGCTTGTTGATAAAGGGATTTTAGCCTAGGGTCTCGCGGACAGTAGGTACTCGGATGCAGCAACCCTGCTTCCCCTTCTGGGTTGCCAAGGACACGCGGGGAGGGTGCACAGGCCCACATGGTTGCCATGGGCAGAGCATGCTGTGGAGGGCCCCCACCTCCTCAACGTCTTTCCTTCCAGCTGTTGGCACCCACATTTCTTTAGCTGGGGGTTCTTCTGGCTGCTGGCACGCACTGAGCATAGAGCCTTGTCCAGTGGGGGTAAGTAGCACCTAGCTTGTGGCACTGCTTGAAGGGCCTGGGTAGTGCCCCAGATAGAATAGGTCCCCAGATTGTTGCTGTTGGGGTGACTTCACAGGGGCCCGGCTCAGGGGGTGGCTCCTTGCTCTACCACTTCTGACCCCATGCCCTTGGGCCACACAGGCTGGGTGGGGCTCACCCCCCTTGAAGACACCTAAGATGGCCCAATTGGTGTCATAGGATGTAAGAGGACACCGGGCACGAGGGACTGCCAGATAACCCTGGAACCTTGGCAGGGGCAACTGGTGCTGTGTGAGCTCTCTGAACCCGGTAACTTTGCAAAAGTTAGCCTACAAAAGTTAGATGACTGTAGTCAGGACCAGGTGCACAGTTTACGGAGCCCAGTGCAACATGAAAATGCCATTTTCCTTGTTCAAAAATCATGAAGAGCTTCCAGACGGGGACAAGGGAACAGTAAGCCAAGTGTGGGGGGCTGCATGGCCAAACAGGTTCACGTGCCTAAAGTGGGCTCTGAGTGCAACCCTTATCTCTCAGGGCAACCAAGTTTGTCAGAACTTTCCTCGCACCCTGGAGCTGCTCAGGAAGGATGCAAGGGCACAGAGTGGAAACGTGCCCCTTCCCCAGCTTAGGACAGCTGTTGTCTCAGATGCTTCAAGACGGTGTTCTCGTTCTCGGCACAGCTGGCCTTTCTCACTGGCTCCCCCTGCCCGTAGGTTCCTGGGGTCATGGCAGCCTGTGGGCCCTTTTCTGTCTCTGACCTGCTGTGTCTGCTGTGTCTGCTCTGGGGTACGGGGTGGATCCCTTGAGGCCCCTTTCCTCTTCCACGGCCAATCATCAGACCTTTGGATTTAGGTCTTAGCAGCCCCTGGGTAGCCCCCAGACATATTCCTCGTGCACAGGGTGCTCTAGGCTCTCTCTGGGCCACCCCTCCCAGCTTATCCAGCTACCTCTGGGCTCCAGGAGGCTGGGCTGTGTGGCTGCCCCAGTGGGCTGCCTGCACGCTGACCTCTGGTTGAGTGTCACCAATGGGAGGAGTAGCCGGAAACTGGAGGGAAGGAGGAAGGAGGGGGCTGGGGCATTTATTCCACCAGCTTCCCCCCAGAACCTCCTCTGCCCTGGCTGGGTCCCTGTGCCAGGTCACACCTCCTGTCAGGCATCTTCCTCCATATTGCTGTCTCTGCCTCTAGGGTCCGACTCTCCTGGCTAACAGCTCCTTCCCCTTGGCTCCCTGGCCCCAGCTAGTCACAGAGTCCAGTTGTCACTACTGTTTTTTTCCCCTGACATGTCCTGATACCCTGCCCAAGCCTCTGTAAATAGTCCCTTTATCAAACTCTCCCAGGATTACCGCGATTTGAATTTGCATCTATTTCCTTCTGGGACCCTGACTGATACAAGGATCTCTGTTCTCTGTTGCACTCCCAAGTCTATCTTTGTAGCTCCCAGCCTCTAGGGACAGCCGGGTCAGGGGCCGAATGTCCAGGAACCCAGGCTGGGGGCCTACCCCTGACTTCTTGGGGGGGTGGGGACCTTCCCTCATGGTTTCCTGAAGTCCTTCAGAGCCTCCCTCTTCAGTTATTTGGGAACCAGGGACATAGACGTTGTGTTTTCTCCTTCTTCAGCTTCAGGGCCTGACGGAGGCAAGTTGGTTCCCTCAATTGCACCCCGCCCCCAAAGAGATCCCTTTTGATCAGGTGACCAGGTACTCAGACAAGCAGAGAACCAGATAACTAGACAACCAGGCGGCCAGACAGCCAGGTGTGCAGATGTGTAGACATCAATGCCTGCTAAGTGTCTATCTGCTGGGTCTGCAGCTCTACCATCCCCACACTCCCTTCCCCGGGAACAGATTTTCCCTTGGGGAGGGTCTCTTCTCCTGTCAGTTCCCTCCCTAGTTTAGTTTTGATCTAAACCAATCAGCCAATCAGGCTTTACCAAAGCTGACCCCAGGGACCTTCCAACCAGGAAGAGCTTCTTTCTTGTTGGACCCTGAGAAGTCTGGAGAAGAAGGCAGGGCTGAGAGGAAGACATTGTTTGAGCCCTGATTAAGCCATTCCTGAAGCTAGCTACCCTGGAACCTTTCAGTTATATGAGCCAACGAATTCCTTTTTTGCTTAAAGCAAGTTTATGTGGTGTGTAATAATAAGAAATCTGTGTATTTGGTTTTTTTCTCTGTTTCTGGTCCCAGAGCACCACAAAACCCTTGTAATTTCTTCAGTGATAGGAATGTCTTTTGTTATTCCTAACAAATCCTTTGGATCATACATGAATTTATGCCAATAAGATGATTTAGGCTGGGAACCCTATGTAGCCTCTGGTTGGGGGGACCCTTCCGCAACTCCTATGAACCTCTTCATCTAGTTGCTAATCTGTATCTTTTATATTAACCTGGTAATGTAAGTGTGTGTAACTATTTCCCTGAGTTTGTGAGCCATTCAACAAATTACTGGAGCTGATGAGGGGGTTGTGGGAACTTGATTTACAGCCGGTCAGTCAGAAGTTTGGGTGGTCTGGACTTGCCATTGGCATTTGAGGTGAGGAGCAGTCTCTTTCCACCTAGCTTTATTGGGATGTAATTGACGTATAACTTTGTCTGAGTTTAAGTGGTGTACAATGTGTTGATTTGATATACTGACATACAGCAAAATAATTACCACAGTTGGCTACCACTTCCATCTCGCTACATAATTATCATTTCTTTTTTTGTGAGGAGGACATTTAAGATTTACTTTCTTAGCAACATAAGTGAGATCATACAGTATTTGGTTTTCTTTGTCTGGCTTATTTCACTCAGCATAATGCCCGGGAGTGTCATCCAAGTCCTTGCAAATGGCAGGATTTCCTTCTTTCTCATGACTGAGAAATCTTTCATCTTACACACACACCACAGCTTCTTTATTCACTCATCTGTTGACAGACACTTCTGTTGTTTCCTTATCTTGGCTATTGTGAATGATGCGCCAATGAAATCAGGCTTGTAGATATCTGTCCGAGATTTTATTTTCATTTCCTTTGGATACATCTCCAGAAATAAGATTGCTAGATCAGATGATAGTCCCATTTTTAATTTTTTGAGGAGCCTTCATCCTGTTTTCCATAGTGGCTACAGCAATTCACATTCTGAAGTGGAGGGTAGTTTTTACCTGTGGGGTCTGATGATACTTCCGGGTAGAGAGAGTTGGAATTGAGCTATACGGTAGGGTGGTCGGTAGCCACCGGAGAAATGAATTGCACTGCTGTGGGAGACTCCCCCACATCCGATGTCTAAAGATTGCTGTGTTTCCCAGACCCTGCAAAGGGAAGAGTCTGGGCTGGGGTAGGAGCCGCTGAGACTCTGCTGCACGGGCCTACCCCTGAGTGTGAGGGGGGCCAGGACAGAGCTGTACACACAGGAGGCCTCTCTCTGCTTGTGAGAGTCTCTCGGGAGGCCTGGGTTCAACCCTGGGTTCGTTTTTAGTGAGTTGGGTCGGTGGACGTGTCCCTCCTGCTCTCAGGCCCTGGCTTCTCACGGGTAGCCATGGGGAGACCTTCTTGCCCTACTTTGACAGTGGCTGGGACCGAGCGTGAGCATCATTCCCTGGTAGCTGCTGGCTGGGTGTGAAGGCCGGGAGCAAAGCCGACCCAAATCTGGCTCTCAGAGCCCGAGTCCTTGTGGCCTCCAGGAGAGGAGCCAGGGCTCTCCTGCCCCCATTCTTCATTCAGAAGGCGCAGGCTCCCAGCCAGGGTAAGAGCCTCATGCTGTGGCAGCTAAGCTTTCTGTGTTCTGGCCTCCTCCTCCTTCTCTTTGTTCTTCCCCCAAACGCTGCCCCAAATTGGTGTTGTGCAAGGAGCTGAGCACATGATGTTAATGACCATTTTATCAGGAAAGCCCATCTGCTGTCATAACTCAGCCTTCAGTCGCTGGGACTTGCTTGTCCCAAATGCTTAGAGCTGTGGTCCTCAAAGTAGGGACTTCAGACCATCAGTGTGAGTGTCTCTGGGGAACTTGTTAGAAATGCACATTCTCAGGCCCCATGCCAGACCTGGGGTAGGACCCAGCAATGTGTATTTGAAGGAGTCCCCCCAGGGGATGCTCACTCAAGTGTGAGAGCCTGCTGTGAGAACAGCATGGAACCGTTGCTGGTACAGAAAGTGCAGAAGGGGATGATCTGTCACCTGCCTAGATCTCCTGTCCACAGATTCCCCCGTTCTCTGCTCCTGTGGGTGAGTGTTGGCTGCTAACAGCCTCCAGCTGACTCTTCTCTTCAGCACTGCCCTCTGCTGAATCTCTATGCCCAGAAATGCCTGAGAGATTAGGTACAGCAACCCCTCCCCCTGCCCCCCAGTAGGCCACAGCCAATGACTGATGGATGGGGTATAACAGGCTGGCCGTTGCCTTGAGGTGGAGCATTCTAGTGTGAATTACTCTCTAGAGCCCCCCCCCTCCCCCCCGCCGCCCCGCCGTGAATCAGGTCAAGGCTTTAATTGCTAGACTTTAACTGCTCCAAATTGCTGCTTATCCCAAATGCCTAGAGCTGCTGTTGGTGTAACAGGTATGAATTACTGCAAACACCCTGATGTAAAAAGAAAAGTCCAGTTGGCTTGCTTTGGGAAAATAAAAATAAACCTGGCTCTGAGACCCTGCCTAGTGACCATCCTTAGTGACTGTCCTCTGCAAGCTGGTTTGAAGTCAGCCAGGAGAGCTTTCTGTGGTCCGAGGAGCTGGGGAGAGCCCTGGATGGGGCCATTTTCCTCTCGGTCTCAAAGAATCAGCTCATCTGCCCTTGGGGAAGACATCAGAGGGACATGTTTCACGGGGGAAAGAAAAAACTTCCAACTATTCTCCTCCCCAGTGGCCCATCCTGAGAGGAGAAAGAGAAAAGTGTTTACATTTTGTGTTTAATGAAGGAAAAAACCCAAAACCAAAACAAAACAAAGACAAGGTGTGAATTAATATCCCCAGTAGTTCCTGGCAGGTTTCAGAGCAGATAGCATGTGTGTGTGTGTGTGTGTGTGTGTGCGCGCGCGTGTGCAGGGGTGTTGTTTTCATCTGTGTACTCAGTGGTGTGTTTACATGTGTGAGGTGGGGGCTTGGGTTCCATTACAGAGAGATAGAAACCCAGGCCAGAAGCCCCATCACCCCTCCCTCCACCCCATCCAGAAGGCGTCAGTCTCTCCCTAAGTGTCAGTTTTCTGCCCCAGGCCTGTCGCGGCTCTCACCTTCCACCCTTTTGGAGCCCGCTGGGAGCCTGGCAGGTGTTGCTGGACTGCTCTGCACGGTGGGATGACCTATGTGAGCTCCAGCCACCTCTTTGCTTCGGCACCTCAGGGATTTAAAATTCTGAGTTGGGAGCAAAGACAGCAAAACCTCAGTAATTTTGGCTCCAAACCTATCCAGAGGCCTGGGGGTTGAGGGAGGAGGGGAATCTAGGTAAATGAAAATATGAAAAGACCAGACAGAAATATACGAAAACATTTACTGCATCTTTATTCCCTGGGATCTGTGACTATGGGTGATGTCTATTTATGTCTTTGTTTTTATTTACATTTTTGAAACTTTCTAAAACCAACATGAATTATGTATACAACAATGAAAAATGAAGCCAGGAGAATACTAATTATAATTATAAACCACATTTATTCTTTGAGTGCCAGCTTCCTTTCCTACCCCCATTATAATAGGAAAGCTTTTATTTCCTCAACTCTGTATTATGAAAACTTCTCAGCACATGGAAAGAAATGGAAAGAACAGTACAAAAAAAAAACCACCCATACATTATACAATCTACCCCACCACACAGGTTCAGAAGTGGTGATTTTTTGGTCTTTGTTTAATCTATACATATGTAGTTCCCACCCCCCAAGACATTTAAAAGTAAATTGTGATACATTTCATTTCTAAACACATCTGGATAAATCATGTAAGTACAAAGATTCTGAAGACTTCAGGTACCATTTTCTGGTGGAATGTCCTACAATCCGGTTCAGTGACAGTCAGCCCTCTCTTCATAAGTCATTTGCCTCCACAGGATATTTCTCTGGATTGCTTCCCCTGTCCAGATCAGCTGCAAATTCAGGGGTTATAACAAGCCCCACCTCCTCCATGAAGTCTTCCCTGACACTATCAAATAATATCCTGTTTTGTTATTGAACTCTTCATTCAACATTTCATGATTAGAACAGCCCAGACCAAGACCCAGTCCTGCTCTCTGGAAGCCTGCAGTCCACGTGTTGGGCAGGTGGCTGTGGGTGCTGTGGGAGGTACTAAGACTTGGTGAAGGCTGAGGTAGAGGAGGGGAGCCTCTCTGAGGCTAGGGGTGGTCAGGGAGTGTATTTCAGAGAGGCAGAGGGATCAGGATTGGTGGAAGTTGCCTTGGTTAGATTTTCATATTAGAGAAATTTCTCTGCCCAGCTATTCAAAAATATTGTTTGAATGAATGAACTACAGAATGGAGAATGGATTGGAGAAGGACAGAACTGGCGCCAGGTCTAACTGGAAGCATTGCAGTCATCCAGGGGACAATCACAGTGTCAACCTGAGTAGATGGATGTGAGGGTGTTGGGGAGGTAAGTGCAGCAGGGTTTGGCTTAGCCTGGATGTGAGAGGATGAGCAGGGAGATAAGTCAAACTGGATGAAGCATCCACACTTCTGGCTTGAGCAGCTAGACCGATATGGTGTGTTTGATGAGTCAGGTAATTTAAAAAAAGGAATAGGATTTTATGGGTGGGTGGGTGGGTGGGGAAATGAGCTTCCTTTCGTGTGTATTTTGTTTGAAGTTCCTGAGGCTCACCCAAACAGAGACATCTGATAGTCGGGAGTTTAATATGAAAGGTCAGGGGACTCGTCTAGACGGAAGTTACAGATCTGTGGGGCTTTAGCAAATGCATGGCCAATGAAGCCCACCCAGGAAGACAGTGTGTCTTGAAAAAAGCAGGCTGACTGCCAAACCCAGAGGAACTTCCCCATTTAAGAGTTAGAAGAAGGGGACCAAAAAGGAGTGGCAGAAAGGTAAAGAGGAAAGCCAGGACCTGGTGCCAAAGAAACCAAGAACGCTGCCAAGGAAGGAGGAAATGGCTAGTGAGTGGAATGATCCCAAGACAGTAAGTCAGACGAGGATGTATAAAGGTCCTTAGAGGATGTTATCATTGAAGAACAGTTTCCATGCAGCAATACGAACAGAAGTAAGAGCTCCAGGGGCCAGGGTGCTAAGGAGAACACAAGGCAGGGAGATGTCAATAAAGGTTTGCTCTGTGAGTGACGAGGAGGAGTTGAGAGTGGGGGGATGGATGGATGGAGGAAGAGAGAGCCCTTTGAAAAGGGTCTCCCATTCTCCACTGTCATTCAGTAATCAGCTGGGCGGGGAGGAAAGCTCTGGTGGGACATGGGGGTGGAGGAGGAATGTGGCAACTACCAAATAAACACACCATCCAGGGAAGCCAGCCAAGGCTGGGCCCAGAATATCTGGAACGGAACCCATCTTCCTTCTGAAGCAGGAAGTGGTGTTGGGAGCTGAGTTGACCGTGGAATTTCCGTGCTGTGAGGATATTCCCGGTGAATGCTTTTTATTTATTTATTTTTTCATTCATGAAAAAGAATTGGAATTAAGTGACAACCCCACCCCCCCCAAACATTCCCTCCCACAGAGGAAGTGCTTAATTTAGCCTCATGTTCCCAGTTGAAAAATATCCCTGAGGTTTGGAGACTTCTGCTGGGTTGTTTGTCACCCTTGACTATGGCAGGATGTTAATGCATGTGGCAGGATCGGGCTCTTTGTGTCTTGATTTCAGTGGAGAGAATAAGTGGCACCATCCCAATCTAGTACCAAGGAAAGTCCTTTTAGACCACCTACACAGGATGTGGGAAGAGGTGTCAAATACCAGCTTTGGGAACCTTAAATGACCCCCCCCCCCCGGCAATGCTGGCCCATTAAAGAGGTTGGTGAGGCAGAGAGAGATAGAGAGAGAGAGAGAGTAGAAAATTTGAATTTTTTTGGAGGCACTTTTGCTAGGGGTCTGTCTCCCTTGGGATGAGGTAGAGTGGTGCTTCCCCCTTAACATCCTCTCAAAGGAGAGGGGCTTCAATAGTACCACTCACAAAGCTGAGCACATGGCCTCTGGACCTTGCAGAGCACAGTAGCCTGGCTTTGGAACCACCCAAGAAATTTATTTGTCAAAGGACTGTGCCTAGAGCTGACTGTCTTGGATCTAAGTGGAAATGTGATGATGTCTGGGAAGTAACTATAACCCCAGAGGTGGTGGATCGAAGGGGGTAGTCTTCTTGTGTCAGATGTGGACACACATAGAAAACAAAGAGGATTGTTCAGATCCCTCCCCAAAGGGTTACCTGGAGTGAGGAGGCGACCACGGCATGAGGACCCTCTAGGTGAACCATCCCAGACACTTTGGTATTTATAATAAGTGGCTTTTAAAAGACATCCTAAGCAGGAGATAGGCTGGGATCCCAAGGCTTTCTCAAGAATTTATAGGAAGGATTCTTGGCTCTATGGTGGGCCAAGAACAGAATCCAGCTGTTGTTTTCACAGAATACAGCTGTGATATTGTAATTTATCATTAGAAATATATATTTGGTCTTTGTCTCTGGTTTCTAGCACAAAGCTCCTAAAATTCTTAGAATTTCTTAAAGTAATAAGAGCAATAAAGGTATCTTGGTTCATAACAAACCCCTTTTAGTCTCACCTGAGTTTATATTAATGACGTGACTTTTGGAAAGCCCCAACGATGAGAGCTGGTTGCCAGGGAACCAATCATGAGATTAGAGGGTTGGAACTGTCACTTCCTTCCCCCTGATACTTCCAGGGAGCAGGCAGGGGCTGGAGATTGAGTTCATCACCAATGGCCAATGATTTATTCAATCAGGCCTATGTAATGAAGCCTCCGTAAAACCCCAAAAGGACAGGGTTGGGAGATCTTCTGGGTTGGTGAACACATGGAGGTATTGGGAGAATTAGTGCTTAGAGAAGGCTTCATGCTCTTTCCTCCATACCTTGCCCTATGCATCTCTTCCTTTTGGTTGTTCCTTTTATAATAAACCGGTAATCTAGTAAGTAAAATGTTTCTCTGAGTTCTGCGAGCTGCTCTAGCAGATTAATGAAAAGGAAGAGAGTCATGGAAACTCCAGTCTATAGCCTTGGGTCAGAAGCACAGCAGATGACCTGGGCTTTTGGTTGGTATTGGTGTTTGAAGTGGCTGGTGGGATTGGGGGGGGGGGTTCAGTTTGATAGAACTGAGCTCTTAAGATGTGGGGTCTGATGGTAGCTCCAGGTAGATAGTGTCAGAATTGAGTTGAACTGTGGGACACCTGGTCAGTGTCCTCTAAGAATTGGAGAATTCATTGGTGGTATTGGAAAAGGCACATACATTGGAACATCTAAGACTATTATTTCATATGCCCTTAAGGGAGTTATCATGAGGCTGAGTACAGAAGGATGTCATAGTGTAGAGGCCACTGAGTAAAAGTTAAGAGAAAAGAAAAAAAAACCAAAAAGATGTTCTTTAGTTAAGTTACTTAAACATCAAATTGAGTGTGGAAAAAAAAAATTGAGTGTGGATAAATACATCTAAAGCCTTCCAGGGGCTTGAAGGGGCTGGATTGCTAAAGAAATTCCAAGCCTGGTCTAAAACCCTTCAAGGAACCCCAGACCTGAACCAGTAGAAGCCAGCTATGAAAGCTCTACAGAACAATAGAAGAGCACATGCTCCAAAGTCCATTTTAAATTGAGAGAATTAATATCCAAGTGGGGAATGTCAAGGCCAAAGAGGAAATGAGCCAAACCAAATGGGCCAACCAAGGAACTCACTCCATTGTCAGGGCATTGGGTTCCATGACTTTTGCCCTCCTGGTGGGGCTTGGTCATGGCTTGAATCATTGACAGCTAGACAGATTTCCCATTCTCCCATTTGCCAAATGAGAGCTTTTGTTGCTGTAATCCTGTTTGCACTCTAACACTGTATACATCCCCATGTGTGGTAGGGGCCAAATAACTTATCTTTTATTTTATTGGTCATTGAACACAGAGAAGTTAATCCAGACCTGATGAAGAGATCTCACATAGATCTTGACTCTTGAGCTGGAATCATTCACTGGATAGGATTTTGGGGTCATCTCCCTTGGGGAGGAGCAAGAGATTTTCTATGTGTGGGTACAAGGGGTTTGCATGGCAAAAGTGGGGACTGTTAGAAAGATTGCTAAATTGTACCCCATGTTCTCTATTTTCCCTTTATGCTATGGCAGTGGAAAGTTTTGCTAGGCACTTGGTTGCCCAGGTAGGACCCCATTTCCCAGATTCCTCGGCATTTAGATGTAGCTGTGTATCCAAGCCTATGAGATGCAAGCGCAAGTGATGTATACAATTCCTTGGTTGTACCTTAAAAGGAAGTCTGCCTGTGTTCATTCTCATTTAGTCTTCATTTCTGAGCTGATTTTTTTAGTTTACTCAAAATTCTCTGAGTGCTGTACCGTATTTTAAATTTTTTCTATTTTGACTTATGTTGCTTTTTCATATCTTATAGAATCTCATTATCTTTAGCTCATTTTGATATAGAAGATTACATTTTCAGTGTTTATTTTTGAGAGAGTGCAGGCAGGAGAGGGGCAGAGAGAGAAGGACACACAGGATCCAAAGCAGGCTCCAGGTGCGTAGCTGACAACAGTGAGGTGGATGTGGGGCTTGAACTCATGAACCTGTGAGATCATGACCAGAGCCAAAGTTGGACCCTCAACCAACAGAGCCACCCAGGTGCCTCTAGAAGATTACATTTTAAAATCTGTTTTGTGGGCACATGCTTCCGATTCATATTTATTGTCTATAGGGATGTTATTTTTGCCCCATATTCTCCTTTTTAAAAAATAATATTATATAGGATTTGGTCTTGATAATTTTCTATTGATTCTTTCTTTTTTTAAAAATATTTTTTAATGTTTTTTTTATTTATTTTTGAGAGACAGAGAGAGACAACGTGAGCAGGGGAGGGTCAGAGAGAGAAGGAAATACAGAATCCGAAGCAGGCTCCAGCCTCTGAGCTGTCAGCACACAGCCCGACATGGGGCTCAAACCCACAAACCATGAGATCATGACCTGAGCCGAAGCCGGATGCTTAACCAACTGAGCCACCCAGGAGCCCCTCTATTGATTATTTCTACATGAATTTAGTTTTCCTGAAGTTTTAGAAGGAGGCAGACCAGGACTTCTGGTACAAGGCAAATAGAAGCAATGACAGTTGGTTTCTTTGTTTTATTTTAGAATTTTAAAGGTTGTTGGTAGATACCATTTACCAGGTTTTGGAATTTCCATTCTGTTTCTAGATACATACGAATTTTAATTAATTAAAAAAATTTTTTTAACGTTTTATTTATTTTTGATACAGAGAGAGACAGAGCATGAGAGGAGGAGGGGCAGAGAGAGAAGGAGACACAGAACCAGAAGCAGGCTCCAGGCTCTGAGCTGGCTGTCAGCACAGAGCCTGATGCGGGGCTCGAACCCACGAATGTGAGATCTGACCTGACCCCGAGTCGGAGGCCTAACCGACTGAGCCACCCAGGCGCCCCAAAGTTTAATTAATTTTTAATGTTTATTTATGTTTGAGAGAGAGAGAGAGAGAGAGAGAGAGAGAGAGAGAGAGAGAGAAACAGAGCATGAGCAGGGGAGAAGCAGAGACAGAGGGAGACACAGAATCTGAAGCAGGCTCCAGGCTCGGAGCTATCAGTACAGAGCCTGTTGTGGGGTTTGAACCCATGAACCATGAGATCATGACCTGAGCCAAAGTCGGATGCTTAACAAACCGAGCTACCCAGGTGCCCCAAGAATTTTAATTTTTAATGGGTATTATTTAAAAAAATTTTTTCCATTTGAGATAATCTTGTGTATTTTTAAATTTTAATAATGAGGTGAATAATGTATTTTAATGTTGAACTTTTTCTGTATTCTGGAAGTCAATTAACTAGGGTATAATGTGTTGTTGCTATAAATATATTAGTGCACACAGTTTGTAGAATTTTGTTTTGAATTTTTATATTTATACTTATAAGTGATATGGGTCTGTGATATTTCTTGATTTTATTCTTGTTTGGTTTGGGTATCAAGGTTTTTCTGACCTCAAAAAATGATTTGGGACATGTTCTTTTTATTTTCTGGAATAGTTTGCATGAGATTAGAATGATCTATTCCTTGAGTGCTTTAAGAAACTGCCTATAAAATCATCAGAGCCCCTTTTTAAAGGGTAGGTTTTTAAACTTTTGATTAAATTTCTCTAATGGTAATGGGATTATTTATCTTTTCTATTTCTTCTTGAATCAGTTTTGGATAGATATATTTTCTAGGAAGTTATGAATTTTATCCAAGTTCTTTAAAACATTTTTTTGATGTTTTGTTTATTTTTGAGAGAGAGAGAGATAGCGTGAACAGGGGAGGGTCAGAGAGAGAGGGAGACACAGAATCTGAAAACAGGCTCCAGACTCTGAACTAGCTGCCAGCACAGAGTCTGATCTGAGGCTTGAACCCACGAACCATAAGATCATGACCTGAGCCGAAGTCAAACTCTCAACTGACTGAGCCACCTAGGTGCCACAAAATTTTAAGTTTAGTAGCCTAAAACTGTTCATAGTATATAGTTGCTTATAGTTTAAATTTCTGTATTTTTTTAATCATTATACATCTTTTTTCATTTTTAATATTATTAGGGTTGTGCCTTCTTATATATTATATAATATGTATATTTAATATATAATATGTATATGTATGTATATTATATATGTTTATGTACTTAATTCTCAAATTTTATAATTTCATTCCTTCTGCTTTTTTCCTGATTTATTCTATTATTCTTTTCTCTCACTTTTTAAAAATATTTATTTTTGAGAGCAAGAGAGAGAGAGAAAGAATGGACAAAGGAGGTACAGAGAGAGAGGAAGACACAGAATCTGAAGCAGGCTCCAGGCTAAGAGTTGTCAGCACAGCGTGGGACTTGAACTCATGAACTGTGAGATCATGACCTGAGCTGAAGTCAGATGCTTAACTGACTGAGCCACCCAGGCACACCATGTTTTTTGTGTTGGCTGATAAGCTCAATAATTTTCAGCCTTTCTTGTTTTCTAATATTATCATTTATGGTTATATGCCAATCATATGTCATGTTTCCTAGAAGTAGAGTCTAGGTTTGGGATTCTTGTGTACATGATTTATTGAGATAGGGCGCTCAGAAAAAGTATATTACTCTTGATGCATGTTGTGGGCATTTATTTGAACAGTGAGATAATAAGCTCAAGAGACAAAAAGAAGGAAAATACACACAGAGAGCCAGAGACTGAGAGAACACAATGAGAAATTCTAATATATATATATTTAATCAAAGTTCTAGAAGTTGAAAAGCAAGAGAGATGGGGACAGAAGCAATATTTGAAGAGATAATAGCTGAAAAATTTCTGAAACCATTTAAAGAGACCACCCCTAAGATTCAAGAAACTCAATTCCTGACGGTCTACATAAAAAGAAATCTGCACATAGGGGTGCCTGGGTGGCTCAGTAGGTTAAGCGTCTGACTTTGGCTCATGTCATGATCTCACAGTTGTGGGTTTGAGCCTCACATCGGACTCTGTAATGACAGCTCAGAGCTTGAGCCTGTTTCAGATCCTGTGTGTTCTCTCTCTGCCCCTGCCCTGCTTATACTCTGTTTCTCTCCCTGTGTCTCACAAAAATAAATAAAATGTTAAAAAAATTAAAAAGAAAAAGAAAAAAGAAATCTACACATAGACACAGAGAACCAAAGACACAGAGAAAAATCTTAAGAGCAGCCAGAGGGGGCCGAAAAATGATATAATATTTAGTTAGCTGGCAATGGAAGTGAGAAGAAAGTTGAATGATACATTCACTGTATTGGGGAAAAATCCATGTAATTCTATACCCAGCTAAAACATCTTCCAGGAAAGGTGAAATAAAGGCATTTCCATAAAATGTAAAAATCTAAATTCTGAGTTTATCCCCCATAGAACTTTACTAATGATTGTTCAATAAGTGTTTTAGATAGAAGGGATATGAACTCAGATGAAAGGGCCAGGAAGCAAAAAATAGGTGAATTCAAAGAAAAAAAAAAGGAAGAGAAGTAAATGGGTCTATGTATTTTTTCCATTGTATTCACTTCCCAGCAACAGACACATTTCCTTTCATGGCTTTGCCACTTGCCCAATTCTCAGGAGCTTCTGGATGGAAAATAATGCACTGCTATGAAATGCTTCAAGAGGTTGAGAAAAAGTAATTTTGAGGCCAGACTATTTGCTGCATTAGAAAGACTATGACTACCTTTATTTCGAAATATGTGATGGAAACCACAGAGAGAAAAATATGGGTTAAAGGAAACACATGATGGAATTATTTCAGGGCTCTTCTCCTGTTTAAAAACAGGGGTATAAAAAGAAGTCTCAATTCAATGATAAAACACGCAACCCAATAAAAAATGGGCAAGGATTTGAAAGACATTCTACAAAAGAAATACAGATGGCAAAACACATGACAAGATGCTCAACATCATTAGCCATTATGGAAAAGTAAGCTAAAACTACTATTGAGATGTCATTACACTCCTACCATATGACCTGGTGATCCAACTTCTAGGCATTTATCCAAGTGTCCACACATAAATCTGGATGCAAATGTTTATAGCAGTTTTATTCATAATTTCCCAATAAGAAATAACTCATGTCCTTCAACTATTGAACAGATAAAATCTGGTATATTCATATAATGAAATACTATCAGCAATAAAAAGGAATGAACTCCTAATATATACAACGTAGATGAATGTCAACTGCAGTAGTCTAAGTGAAAGAAACCAGACCCAAAACACACTGTATGATTCCATTTTTTACAGAAGAAGCAAAATTATAGGGACGTAAAACAGATCAATGGTTTCCTGAGGCTTGGAGAAGGGGGATGGATTAACTACCAAGGGGCGTGAGGGAATGTTTTGGGGTGATAGAAATATTTTATACATCGATTATGGTGGTCATAACACAACTTACATGTTTTTCAAGATTTGCAGACTGTATACTAACAAAGATGAACATTCCTGGATGTACTTTATACCTTAAAAAAAAAAACAATAAAGAAACAAGGAATCCTCAGGGTATTTTACAATCTCACTTTCTTTGACATGAAAGTAAGTGTTGTTCATTACACACTTGTGTGCATGTTCAATCCCCATCCCCAACACACCCAAAAGCACTGGTTGTTGTCATGTCAAATTTCCAGAACTGTTCCTCTCAGTCATCTCTCTCCTTTTGGCAGATGACTCTTCCAAGTACTTTACCAAGAACTGGATTCGAAAAATACATCTGAACTTTCCTCCTCCTCAAATGTCCTCTTCTTATTCATATAAGGATACAAATAACATCTAAATACCCCAGGGCATTTGTATTCTAGCACAGAAAATAATTTTCAAATTATTAAAGAGTAGTGTAAGCTCACCAAAAGGTATAGTTAGTTGGCGATATGGTCAGACACTGACATCCCTCCATGTTTAGAGACAGTTTGAGGACCAATTAACCATTTAGGTCAAGTGAAAGAAGCCAATCTGAAAGACTACATACTGTATGATTCCAACTGTATGATATTCTGGAAAAGGCAAAACTATAGAGACAGTAAAAAGATCAGTGGTTGCCAGGGGCTTAGTGAGGAGAGAGATGTGGAGGTGGAATACAGGGGATTTTTAGGGCAGTAAGGCCATTGTTTTGCTTGACCCTGTAATGGTGGATACATGTCCTTATACATTTGCCAACCCATAAAATGTACAACACCAAGAGTTAGCCCTAAACTATGGGATTTAGTTAATAGCAATGCATCAATATTGGCTCATCAGTGTGGTGGTTCCTCAAAAAATTAAAAATAGAACTACCCTGTGACCCAGCAATTGCACTACTAGGTATTTATCCAAAGGATACAAAAATGTTGATTCGAGGGGCACATGCAGCCCAATGTTTATAGCAGTACTATAAACAATAGTTAAATTATGGAAAGTGCCCAAATGTCCATCGACTGATGACTGGTAAAGAATATGTAGCATATATATTTCATTCTTTTTCATTGCCAAGTAGTATTTTATTGTGTGTCACTTACAATGGAATACTACTTGGTGATGAAAAAGAATGAAATCTTGCCATTTGCAACAACATGGATGGAACTACAGGGTATTATGCTAAATGAAATAAGTCATTCAGGGAAAGACAAATATCATATGATTTTGCTCATATGTAGAATTTGAGAAACACAACAGATAACATTTGGGAAGGGAAAGAAAAATAAGGTAAAAACAGAGAGGAGGCAAACCATAAGAGACTCTTAAGTATAGAGAACAGACTGAGGGTTGCTGGAGGGGTGTTGGGTGGGGAGATGGACTAAATGGGTGACCGGCTTTAAGGAGAGCACTTTTTGGGATTAACACCGGGTGTCGTAAGTAAGAGATGACTCACTGCGTTCTACTCCTGAAGCCAAAACTACACTGTATGTTAACTAACTTGAATTTAAATAAAAAAACCAAAACCCCTAAAACTGTTAAGAAGTCTACTAACTTTTTAAAACGTGATGCAGATGAGTGGAACTTTAGATGTGAAGTTCTAGGAATACTTAACCAATTTTACGTTCTTCGAAATATCCTTCTTATTATGCACATGAGTGTAAGCCATAATTCATTGACTCTAAGATACTTTAAAAAAAAGTCTTTGGGGGTCCTGGGTGGCTCAGTCAGTTGAGTGTCTGAATACGGCTAAGGTCATGGTCTCACAGTTCATCAGTTCAAGCCCCACATTGGGCTCTATGCAGATAACTCAGAGCCTGAAGCCTATTTCAGATTCTGTGTTTCCCTCTTTTTCTGCCTCTTTCTGCTCATGCATTGTCTCTCAAAAATTTTCTTTTTAAAGCTTATAATTTTTGAAAAAGAGAGAGAGACAGAGACAAAGAGACAGAACTCAAACAGGGGAGGGGCAGAGAAAGATGGAGACAGAATCACAAGCAGATTCCAGGCTCTGAACAGATGGTGTCTTGGATTAGATGAAATATAGATTAAATGTGCACTATAAAAATAGGCTAGACAATGTATGTTTAATTTACCTATTGTTGTCTCTGGTGGTGGAAGTTTACCATTTGAATCATAATGCTTTATTTCTTGTATTTAAAAATGACAAAGCACCTGACATTAACTGTCAACAGTGATAAATTTGAGGAGTAGGGCCATAGTGTTGTGTCTTTCTTGGCTGTTTTATTGTACATATTTAAATTTTATACAACAAAACAAATACTTGAAAAAAATTGAAGAACCCTCAGAAACCCTCTCAGAGCAGCTGGCCAACCTCCAATTTATTTGTTGGGGGAATATTCTTGGGCAATTGGGGGATGGCAGAATTTGAAAGAGGAAAAAGTTGGCAGGCAGACACAATAAGATTCCACTTATAAGAGGTAACTACCATAGTCAAATTCAAAGAGACAGAAAGCAGAATAGTGGTTACCAAGGACTGAGGGTGGTAGTGGGGAACAATATTAAAAAATAGTATTTAATGGGTACAGAGTTCAGTTTGGGATGATGGAAAAGTTCTGGAAATGAGTAGTGGTGATGTCTACACAACACTATGAATGTACTTAATGTCGCTGAACTGCATTTACCAAAAATGGTAAATTTTGGGGGCACCTCAGTGGCTCATCAGTCACTTAAGCATCTGACTCTTGACTTTGGTTCGAGTCATGATCTATGGTCTGAGATCCCCCCCCTTTTAAAATAAATTTTTATTTTTTATAAAAGAGAGACATAGAGCATGAATGGGGGAAGGACAGAGAGAGAGGGAGAGAGAGTATCCCAAGCAGGCTCTGCACTATCATCATACAGACCAATGCAGGTTGTGATCTCATGAACCTCATGAACCGTGAGATCATGACCTGAGTGGAAACCAAGGGTCCGAGGCTCAACTAACTGAGGCACCTGGGTGCCCCCCCGCTTTTTTTGAAAAATGATAGATACTGGAGAATGTTTGTATGCTCATGGGAATGGTCCACTCTTCCCAATAGAGAGGGAGTGAAGAAAGTGTAATAGGTCAACTTATAGAATATAATAGGTCAACTTAGAAGATATCAGAAAGCTTACCGTATATAAGTTCAGCTTAATCACCAACAGCCTCATCTGGCTTCTGTAACAACGCCCGCCTGCTAGATAGATAACTTAAGTTGCAAAACTCTCCCCCACCCCTTTTACTAAGACCTGGTCAAAGGCAAGGTCAGCAGGTGAAAGTCACCTAGTTACTGTACCGAAGTATCTTAGGTGTCTAACTATGATTGGACAAAGAACTTTAAAATGATATGTTCCCGCCAAAACTAACTACTGTGTATTACAAAATAATTGGCTACCTTGAAAAGCTGTAAATTGTAATTGATTAACTAAATAATGATGTATTCTACCTTGCTAACGTCCATAAAAACTCACTGCTGCCTTTCTTCTGGGCCATTCTCTGCGCTTTTCTCCTTAAGATCAGGAGATCAGGTTTGGCCCGGTGGAAAATAAAATCATGCCTCGCTTCTATTCGGTATTTGGTGGTCTTTTCGACATCACCCTGCAACAGAAAGATGTAGGAGCAAAGAGAGAACTGAAGGAGGAGCGACACTGGGTGGTGTGAACCGTCTTAGTTGGGAGCCGGCATGTCCTCCCTTTCTGAGGAGCATGGGAGAGAGAGAGTGTCCTGGGTGGGTGGGTCTTAAGATTTGGTGGTGGGAAGGGAATGGCGTTTGTTTCCTCATCAGCTGAGCTGGACACATGAGGGGCTGTTGAAGGTTTGGGGACAGAGGAGAAGGTAGGAACAATCATGGCAGAGGTGGGAAGAGGCCACACACTCCCTCAGGAAGTTTGTTGGGCCCCACAGGAAAGGCCGAGTGCCCTGAGGAGCCCTGCCATCCAGACAGAAGGGGAGACCAGTGAAGAGGTCGAGGTCAAGTTACTCTCTCTGGCAGTGAGCACAGGCTGGTGGGTCTCACTCAGTCGTGATTCTCAAAGTGAGCTCCGCCCGGACCAGTAGCTCAAGCATCGCCTGGGAACCTGTTGAAATGCAGATAATGGGGCACCACCCAAACCCACTGAGTCAGAAGCACTAGGGTGGGGCCCACGCACCTGTGGTTTTCACAAGGTCTCCAGGTGATTCTGGAAGTTGGAGGAGCTCTGAACTGGAGTGAAGGAACTGAGAGCATTGGAGATGACCCACACACAACCTGCAGGTAAGAAGGGCAGCCGTTTCTAGTGCTGTGAACTCCCTGACAGATCTAAAACCCCGGGAACTGCCCAGAAGGGAATGCTTTTTAAAGGAACTCTGAGCTTTGTAATGAGTGATTATTTTGCAAGACAAACGATGTCCTTCAAACGTACTTTTTTTTTTTCAAATCTAAATTTGAATATTGAGTTTCCTGCCCATAGTGGTTTGAAAGGACCCCGGACTCTCCTTTCTCTCCCCATGTCATGTCTTCTAGGGTTGTCACAAGGACCTTTTTGGGGCCTGCTCTACCTTTCCACATGGCTCCATGGCAGTTTTCAATGATGTGGGAGAAATGAACGGTGAATTGGCCATTCCCCTCTGTGTGAGGCCTTTTCCTTCCCCAACAAAATAGAGACGAAGATGAGTCAGCTTCTCCCAACCTCCAGGATCTCCTAGTGACTCAGAGGATGGTCTGTTTCATGGCTAAGGGCTCCTCCCACGAAGTGGGCAGCCCTAGCCACCCCCTACCTGAGTCATCCGCCCTGGGTGCTCCCATCAAGACCCGGCAGGGGGTGGGGCAGGCTGAGAAAGGTCAGCTATAAGTGGACCAGGAAAGATGATAGGGGTTGAAAGGCTAAGATGCAGGAGGCTAAAAATGTTCTTCATTTGGGGGTGGCCTTGGGTGGACCCACAAAGGGCTCAGTGTCTCTATTTGAAAATGGGAGAAATAGTGTATCCTACAATATGAGACTCAGTAGTGACCCAAAAGGAGAGAAGATGAACCTCTGGGAATCTATCTGGCTGGAGACACACTTTGGACATTTTCTGCGCAAAAGAGAGGGAGCCCTGGGAATGGTTTGTCCTTGACGATTTCTAGGACAAGTTGTAGTCTGAGCAGGGTCTGTAGGAGGGGGGGAAGGCTTCCAGGGGAGGAGGGTGGGAGGTCAGATGCAAAGAGACTGGGCAAAGGCAGGGGGAGTTTGGCAAGTAGGGGCTCCTGTGGGGCACCTTGGGGGGCACAGAGCAGTTGGTATGAACACAGCAGCCCTTAACCTGTGGATTTGGTGCTGCCTGTTTTACTGGCACTGTCTGACTCTCTCTGTCAGTGTTTCTTCTCTTTCACTCTTGTGTCCATCTGTTTTTCTCTGTTTGTCTCCTCCCCCTTCTCTCCTACATGGCAGAGACTAGTGAAGGCTCCTCTCCCCACGGGCTGTTTTCTTTCCTGTTTAGATGGTGACTGGCATCTCTCTGCTTATGGAGGCTGCAATAAATCCATCCTGTTTACTTATTGCTGACACAGTGCGTTGTGGTCAGTGAGGTTGTCCACAGCCCCCCAGGGTGGGTGGGGACCAGGATGCTGACACGCAAGGCATACACACTCAGCCATGACCAAGTCAGTCTCCCTTACCAGTGCCAGGAGGTCCTGGTGTGATGCTCTGTTGTCTGGGATGCTGTGAGGCAATCAGCTGGGACAAGGTCACCTCCTCTGCTGCTGAGGTCCATGGCCCAGCATGCTTGGCACAAACACAGGGCTCAGAAAAGATCTCCCTACTGACACTGAATCCCCATTGCACAGTTCCTCAGGAGTGGGGAGGTCTCAGAAGCAAGAAGGGCAGTGCCCGGATAATAGTGTCAGAGGCAGCTTGCTCAACATGCCTATTTCTACACGAGGGAGGTAAGAGCAGAGAAGGTGAAGGGCTTGTGAAATGGATCACTTTTTACCACATCCCCTCTGCTCTTCCCCTCCTGATTGGGTCCTTTCCTCCTAATTCATGTGACTTGAGACACACATTATAGTTTGTTTTTCTTGATTTCCCCAAATCCTATGCAGGGGCATTGTTCAGGATTGGGCTGGAGATCAACAAGGTTTCCCGGGGTTAGTGGTATGAGTGGGGAAAGGGGTAGGAGTCAGGCCTGACCGGTGGGAAGACAGGTGGTGGTTGTGATGGGCGTTTAAATAGAGGTTTGGAGAAACTAAGGCCAGAAAGATGATGCTCTCTGTTTTCCAGGTGTTTACCCAGAACACGACTCCTACTAAACTCTGAACACAGGGCCCAAGCAACAAAGACTGTCAAACAAAAAACCCGAAGAATAAACAAATCCACAGTAGCTAAAAGTCTAGGCAGATGCCCTTTGATGCTTTGAGAGGATTCTCAGAATTCCTGAGGTCATCTGGAGCTCACCAGGGTCTGCATCATGGCCTGACTGTATACCTACTCTCATGATGAAGAGCCCCTGGACTTGGGGGTGCCCAACCCCGCCACTCAATCTATTTGTCTGAGACTCAGATTGAACTTTGGTATGTATACCAAATATTTATATGGCTGTATTTTTATTTGCTAAGTCTGGCTACCCTTCTGAGTCCTCCAAAGGTTGGCCTCCACCCTTAACCCTCCACCCAGTGGCCATCAGTGGCAAATCCTGCATTATTCAGAAGTCTGGGGTTTCACCTCAAAAATTCACATAAAATTTAAGCTCAATTCCATGTTCCTATCCTTGTTTTGATATAAAACAGCTATTAAATTATCCTAGTTAGAAAGCAAATATTTCTCATGTGTTTTCCCTTGCTTGTGGATTAGTTAAAGCCCTGCTCATCATGTTAGCCAGCTTTCCAGTGGATGGAAGGAAGATCTGGAGGCGTTTGCACTGTGCAGTAGGGAACGAGGAAAAGAAGGGCAGGAAAATGAGATTTTCAAAAGGTCACATTTGTTCAATTTAAAGGACACCATTTTTGCCTTCCTATTTTGCCTTTTTATATGTTTATTTTTATTTTTTTAAACACTTATTTATTGTTGAGAGACAGACACAGAGCATGAACAGGGGAGGGGCAGAGAGAGAGGGAGACACAGGATCTGAAGCAGGCTCCAGGCTCTGACCTGTCAACACAGAGCCCAATGTGGGGCTTGAATCTATAAACCGAGAGATTATGACCTGAGCTGAAGTCAGATGCTTAATTGACTGAGCCACCCAGGCACCTCAATATATGTGTTTAATTGTCTCTTCTTCTACTTCTACTTCTTCTTCTTCTTCTTCTACTTCTTCTTCTTCTTCTTCTTCTTCTTCTTCTTCTTCTTCTTCTTCTTCTTCTTCTTCTTCCTCTTCCTCTTGCTCTTCTTCTTCTTCCTCTTCTCATTCTTCCTCTTCTTCTTCCTCTTCCTTCTTCTCCTCCTCCTTCTCCTCCTCCTCTTTTTCTTCTTCTTCATCCTCTTCTTCTTCTTCTTCTTCTTCCTCCTTCTCTTCTACTTCTTCTTCGAGAGTATGTGCAAGCATCTTAAGCAGGCTCCACGCCCAGTGCAGAGCTGGACCTGACTTGGGGCTCAGTCTCACGACCATGAGATCATGACCAGAGCCAAAATCAAGAGTCAGAGTTCAACCAACTGAGCTACACAGGCACCTGTAATTGTCTCTTCTTTCACAACATGGGAATCCCTTTAGTTAAAAACATTTAATTCTCTTACCTGGCAAACGAAGAGCCAGAGAGACTCCAGAAAAGTGGAGAGGAGGCAAGAAGGCACATAACCCTTAAAACAGTGAAGGGAGCTTTTAGAACAGTGGCTACACATTGGGATAGCTAGGGTGCCCAGGGGCTCCACAGGCCCCCTGCATCAGAGCCTTTTATGATGGAAACCAGGCATCAGTGCTTTCGAAAGCTTCTGAGCTTATTCCAGTGTGCAGCTGAGACTGATACCATTGCTTTGGAGCTTTGCTACTCAAAGTCTGGCCTGAAGACCAGTGGGATTCAACTGGGAGCTTGAATCTCAGGCCCCGCCCCAGACCTGCTGAATCAGAACTTGTGTTTTCACAAGTGCTTTCATGCAGTCTGAGAAGACCTGCTTTAGCAGACTTGTTGGAAGCCTCATCATGAGGGGGTGGTCTCAGCAGCAACTGGCTTCCTTCAGTGCGGGCCTGAAGGCCAAGGGTGTTAGTCTCTCCATCAGAGCCTGCTGCACTGTCTCCCACTCCTGGGTGTACAAAGTTGTAGGCTTACCAAAAATAGTGTAGCTTGCATTCTTTGCCTGGGTCTGTTAGTGTCTTTTCATTGATATATCATCGTTCCATTGGGACAACCATACAGCAGCCAAAGATGCTGGCTGAAGATGAGATACTCCTATCCTGGTGGAGAAATTTAAGGACACCAGTCAGGATATGGGGAGAGGAGAGGCGGAAGTATAGTGTGCCTTGAGTTCAGATGCAATATTCATTTAGTGTGTGGCTATGCAGGTCTGGTTTTGAGCCACATCATCTCTTGTTTTCTAATTCTTTCTTCAGTCACATGGACTTGACATGCTTATGAAAAGCCTGGGCAAGTGAGGTTGCTCTTTGTCTTTATCAGTTGGCTATTGCAACAACAGTGCTGTATAACAACCACGAAACCTCACACAACAATTAGTATTCATTTCTCATGTGTATATTTGTTGGCTGGGTTGGCTGTGCTGATCTCATGCATCTACAGGCTGGCTGTATGTTAGGTGATGTAGACTTGGATCAGATATGTGCTTCAAGATGTGGTCTGGGGGAGTTTGATTCTTGGCTCTGGGCTGACCTCTGGTCTGCTCTTTGTGTGTTCATTCTGCAGCCTCAGGGTGAAGAGTAGTAGCTATCCATGGGGAACATTCCTAATGGAGGTGGAGAAAGCACAAGAAAGAATTGAAAGCATGCAGGAACTCTTAAAGCTGAGGCTCAGAACAGACTCACTACCACTTCTATCCCATTTCATTGGCTAGAGACAGCCACACATTCAAGCCTAACATCAGTGGGTGGGAAGATGCACGCCACCTGTCTCAATTGTGGCAAGAATATGGATACAAAATAGTACACAGGGAAGTGAAGAATTGTGGCCAGTAAGTCAACCCACTATATCCTCCTTGGGAATGAATGATGCTTCCTTGGGGATACATGCCCCACCCCTTCTAGAACTTTTTAGAACTTCCTCATAGCAGAGACTGCTGGCTGTTCACCAAAAGTCACTTTTCTACCCTTCCTGGATTCACAGCTAGAACATATTTCCCAGCCTCCCTTGTAGTCAGGTGTGACCACACGACTGGTTTTGGTCAATGGTATGTGAGTATCAGTAATGTTAGTTTTCAAGCTAAGGTTTTCTTCTGCTGCTGGCTTTGTGCCGATGAATACAAGACCTTGACAGTTGTAGGAGGCACATGCTGGAATGAGCCTAGATTCTCTGAATCACAATGTGGAGGGAAGCCAACGTGAAATAGGAAAACTTCTTTATTGTGCAGGTAAGGTATGAGTTTCTGTTTTGTTTGAACCGCTGTATTCTTGGGTCTCTTTCTTACAGAAGCCAGAATTACTTATAACCAGTACATTTCCTAAAGCCCTTCTTTGTTACTCTGATCTCTCCCTGGGGTGGTAGGTATGGAAGTGCTCTGTAAGCTATAAAGTGCTCCACACATGTGAAGTCTGATTGTGATCAGTGCTTTATTAATGTTTCACCACAAAACAGAGTCTAAATCAGTTGTGTGAATGTGGCAGAGATTGATGCTAATAACTACTGACATCTAGCGGGGGGGGGGGGGCTGATGGCTTGGACATCAATTTTTATATCCCTTATAAAAATCCTCACCACAACCCTGGGCCACAGGCTCCTATCATCACCCCCATTTTAAGGATGACGAAAGGGAGCTTTTGCTGAACTTGCTCAAGGCCTCACAGTTAGTCAGGTGCCTAAGCTTGACCTCTTTCCCACTGTTGTTCAGGGAGGAAGCAATGCGGAACCTTCTCAGCTCTAATCCACTTTGCACCAATCAGGCTCCAAAGACCCCGTTGGCTTGTGATGGGAGTGGATATAGAAAAATAGATTGTACCCAAGGTAGCTGGTGGTGGTGGTGTGATTTTTTTTAAAAGTGTTTTTTATTTATTTTTGAGAGACAGAGAGAGACAGCACAAGCAGGGGAGGGGCAGAGAGAGAGGGAGATACAGAATCTGAAGTAGGCTCCAGGCTCTGAGCTAGCTGTCAGCACAGATACTGACATGGGGCCTCAACCCACGAACCATGAGATCATGACCTGAGTTGAAGCTGGATGCTTAACCTACTGAGCCACCCAGGCGCCCCAGTGGTGTGATTTAAAGTTCCAGACCTGGGGTACCTGGGTGGCTCAGCTAGTTAAGTGGTTAAGTGTCTGACTCTTGATTTCAGCTCAGGTCATGATCTCACAGTCATGGGACTGAGCCCTGCATTGGGCTCCATACTGTGCGTGGAGCCTGCTTAAGATTCTCTTTCCCTCTCCCTCTCCCTCTCCATAGCTTATTCTCTCTCTTTAAGAAATAAAATAATAAAATAAAATAAAGTAAAATAAAATTCTAGGCCCTAATCAAAACTGTGTACCCTAGGAATCCATTCTTGAAGGTAAGAGAGAGGTATTCCTTGGGGCTTCTGTTTGTAATGGATTATCTGTAAGATGGCTACCAAGGATTGCTTGCACTCCTGTGTGCTTATTTTCTATGGGTTGAATTATGTCTCCCCCATAGAAAATATTGGATATGTTGGAGTTCTAATCTCCAGTACCTCAGATACTGTCTTTGGAGATACTGTCTTTATAGAGACAAGTAAAAGTGAAATTATTAGGATGGGCCCTAATCCGCAGGTGTCCTTATAAGGAGGGGAATTTGGACACACAACAGGGGCATGCACACAGGGGGAACTTGTGAGAAGATGAAGATGAGGACAGATATTGGAGTGATGGATCTACAAGCCACTGAACACCAATGATTGCCAGCAAAGCTCCAGATACTGGGAGAGAGCAATGGAACAGATTCTCCACAGCAGAAGGAAGCAAACCTGCAGACACCATGATCCTGGGCTTCCTCCTTCCAAAAGCTGAGACAATGCATTTCTGGTGATTAAGCCATCTACTTTGTGAGACTCTCCTGCAGCAGCCCTCCAAACTTATACCACACTACACTCTTCCCGAGAGGCAAGTCCACTTACCCTCCCCTTGAATCAGGGCTGGCGTGGTGACTTTCTTAAACCAATAGGATGTGGTGGGAATAATGAAATGGCACTTCCAGTTCCAGGTCTATGTCTTAAGAAGCCTGGAAGCTTCCATTTCCACCCCCCCACCCCGAGAGAAGCCCAGCTGCCATGTTGTACGGAAGTCCAGGCTATTCTGCAGGAGAGGTCCCATGGAGTGAGAAACTGTTTGGATTATTCCAGCCCCAATCAAGCTTCCAGCTGCTGTCCCTCATCAACCGCGAATGCAGCAGAAGAACTGTCTAGCTGAGCCCCGTCAAACCAAAGAGTTGTGAGAAATAAGAACTCATGTTTTGAGCCACTGAGTTTCAAGGGTAGTTTGTTACACAGCGAGAGACAACTGAAATGTCCTCAGGCAAGTATTCTGGCACCTCTGCCACAGTCATTGCTACAGCCAGATGCCTCCAGTGCAGTCCTTGCCACCATCCTCCTGACGGGATTCTGGGTGACGCCTGTCTCCTCACATTGCTCACTTCCACATAAAATCTTCAGTGGTGCGTCTGGTTGCAGGGCTTGGGTAATGTCAGCACTCCAGCAGCAGAGGAGACTGGGAAAGAGCATTTTTGGCTTTGGAGGAAGGGGGTTCAGGGTTTGTGTGCGTGGAAAGACCCCCAAACACAAAAGGATGTTCCAAAGGTACTGGCCACCCCTGAAACATGATGAAGGCTCTCAACAATGGCCAAATGTTGTGTGTGTGTGTGTGTGTGTGTGTGTGTGTGTGTGTGAACTCTCTGTGTGCCTGGCACACAGCTCTGGGTCCATTCACCTTATAATTGTAAACAGTGTCCTGACATCACCCTTCCTCACTCCGCATCCCTGTGGTTAGGATGGGACCAACTCCAGGGCTGGGCATGTGATTCAGGCCCAATGATATGTGACCCAGCAGAGCCAACTTGGTGTAACCTTGGCTTTTTGCTGGGACAGCTGAAAGCAATGAGGACTTGAGCTGTGAGGATGGTTGTTACGTAGCTGCTGGCAGCCATCTTGCCGCAGTAAGGAGCAGAGAAGAGAAATATGGACAGGAAGACTAAGTCTTGATATTTTTTAAACCTCTTGGTGTGCAGATCCATCAGACCACTGGCATCTTCTGTTATATGAACATATACATGTCTTATTTGCTTACACCAGGCCACTCTGAGTAGTTTTCTGTCATTTGTAATCTGTCAAGTCCACATTAGCATTTTTATTTAGTCCAATGACTCTTTGGAGTAGGTATTATTGATTAGTTTCATTTTACAGATGAGAAAACTAAAGCATAGGGAGCCCACATGGAGGCAGAATTCAAACCCAGGAGATCTAATTCTGAAAGCCTATTCAGAAACATTCTGCCTCCTTGGTGACAGGGAAGGATTTGCTAAGGCGCAGGTGACATTAAACTCCAAGGGGATACAGGGGTTGGGGCAGGAAGGCTTTCTAGGCGAAGGGACTAACTTGGGCAATGACAAGGACTTTTCTGCTGAGAAGAAACTTCACCTTAAATGCACCATGTCCTTGCCCTGTAACCAGTACGCTCAGTGGGTCCTTACTGTAGGGGAGCATCAAACCTCATTTCTGTAGGGTCACCTCTGCTCTCCTGGCCTCCACTCAGGCAGACCTATGCTCTGTGCTGGGGGCTGGTTGGTCCCCTGTGGGGTGTAGGTTAGGTGTGGCACCCTCCTCACCCTGAAAGACAGTTCAGGGCAGGGGCCTGCCTTCCACCCAAGGCTTTGGCCCCTTGGACTGGGTCTCTTTCAGCTCCAGGAGGCCCTGGAGACATTCACAGAAGGAAATGGTCAGAGACCAAGTGACCTTGCCCCCTAAACAAGCACAAATTAAAACTCTACGAGGGAGTGCTTGCAGAATCTCAAATGGCGAATAAACAAGTAATTTCCAAATAACTATGAGTTTTTAAAAAAGAAAATAAAAAGTGACCCTCACACCTATTGGCTTCGGGTTTTTTTTTTTTTTTTTAATTGAGGATGAGACTTGCAGGGAAGAGCATTGGGTGTTATATGGAAACCAACTTGGCAATAAACTATTAAAAAAATAAATTGAGGATGAGGCAGTGGGTACCAGTGAAAGCTATTTTTTTCGGAGGCCGTTTCCACTTAGTGGGCTGCGAAGTGACTGGCTGTGGCCGTGCGTGTGAGTGCGCCCGGCCCCAACCCCCTACTGTCTAGGGTTGGAGACTGAAGCGCTAAGGTCTCAGAGGCGGGGTAGAGGGTGGTGGCAGTGGCGGTGGCAGTGGAGGCCCGGGTGTTGGGGAGAAAATGAGGTCGGCGGTGGCCCCTGGGGACGAGCCCTCTGACTCCCAACTGAGATCCCGTGAAGGGTGTGCAGGAATAAAGACAGCTCCAGGAGAAGAGAGGGGCGCCCCTTCCCTCCAACTCTGCGGGTAAACTGAGGCCTGCGTTCTGGCTCTGCTCTTAGCCTGGCAAGCAGCCTTGACCCGAGTTATGCCCAGCACAGGGCTGGCAGGGCTGGGCTGGCTATTTTCCTTTTGGGGATGAGTGGGTACGTTTGGCGCCCAGCTAGAGACGGAGGGTTGGGCCGGGGGCTTCGGGAGCCGGCCCCCGCCCCTCCTCCCGGGGGCCCGCGGCTCCGGCGGCCCCTGCCTCCGGGCTCCCGGGGGACCGGGCCCGAGGAGGAGCTCC
>NC_043711.1:76852168-76909453 GCF_006229205.1 Suricata suricatta | reverse complement strand
CCTCCGGGCTGCGTGTAGCTGGGGAGAGCTCCGGGCGTCCGCCGGGCGCGCTCGGTGGGCGCAGACAAAGCCTGGCGCGGGCGCCCCGCGGCGACTCGGGCGGTCCGGGGGTTGGGCGCTGGGGACCGAAGAGAAAGCGCCGGGGCGACGGTCGGGACTCCGGGAGAGGCTGGGCCGCCCTCCCTCCGGCTGTCGGGGTGGTCTCGGGGGTGGGGGGCAGGTAGGGCGGGGAGCAGCTCTCTCCAGAGGACCAAATGGGGAGCCAGGCTGGGAAAGGGGTAGGGTGTGTTGAGGGCTCACTTTGGGGGAGGGGCTGGGGGAAGCCACTGCCTTGGGGGTTGGGGACTGGAGCTCTGGTAGGGCAGGTGAAGGGCCGGTGGACCCCCTCAGAGCTAGCGCTAGGAAGAGGCACAGCCCCGACTCGATAAGTGCAGGCTTGCACGAATGGGAAGATGTGCCCACAGGTTGTTTGCAGAACCTGCTGGTAGCGACACATTCCGTGCCAGTCCGTGGGGGGCAACTTGGTGTTTGGAGCAAGCAGCAAAAAACGGCAGGTGCCCCAGGGGTCGTTGGAGTGGGCACGAATGGAAGGTTGAGTAGGCGTGCATGGGAAAGTGTGTGCAGTGAAGGCCCCACGTTTGCTTCCCCCGTTTGCTTGTTGGGTGGGGGGGGGGCGGAGGAGGAAGGGCCCCAGTTCCCGCCACAGGCCGATGCCTCTACTTTGGCCCCAAGGTGTTCTGCTCTCTGTCCCACACTCACCGATTACTTCCCCTCTTTTCAGTGTTAGAAGTGGCTTCCTTTCCCCTGGATTCATAACAGGATAAGAACATGCCTTAACACCCTCCTCCCCTCATTTATAGCTGCTGCTTCTTTCTTTTCTTTTTTCTTTTTCCTTCCTTCCTTCCTTCCTTCCTTCCTTCCTTCCTTCCTTCCTTCCTTCCTTCCTTCCTTTTCTTCTTCTTCTCCTCCTCCTCCTCCTTTATGCCTTCATCCTCATTCTCCGTCAGCTAGAGATCTACTTCTTTACTTTTCACAGCAGAACTTTTGCAAAGAGCTATCTGCACTTGCTTTTCTGGAGCACATCCCTCTGGGCCTCCAGCCCACCTGAATGACCTTCTGTCCTACCACTTTACCTCAAACTACCCCAGTCAAGGTCTCCAGTGATTTCCATGCCCCCACAAGCAGGTATTCCTTGACCTCCCCCCACTCCCCCAGTCTTGTTGATATTCTCTCCTTCTAGAACCAGTATCCTCTCTTGACTTCTGGTTTTCTTCCTTCCTCCCTGGCTAACCCTTCCTTAGTCGTCTTTGGGGGCAACTCTTTTGCTCAGTTCTAAAGGTTGGGGGATCTCCGGGCTTTGTCCTCATGCCCACCTCTCTCCTGACTCCCTACTATTTACCTATCTTCCAAGCCCTCATTCTTTCTTCTGAATTCTAAAACCAAGCATTAATTTGTAAATCCACTGATCTTAAATGTGCATCATTTTTCTTCTCATGATTTTAAGTAGAGGATTTTGTCACCAGTCCCAGCTTTTCTAGCTAGTCACTCTTCTGATGATTTAGGGTATCCTGGATGTCTCATAGATATGAAAACTTCATATGGATGACCCAGAACCCTGACTGCACTCCCCAAATGTGACCCTTCCCATCTCTAAACAGCCCATAACTCACCTACCTTTTTTTTTTTTAATGTTTTATTTATTTTTGAGAGAGAGAGAGAGACAGCATGAGCAGGGGAGGGGTCAGAGAGAGAGGGAGACACAGGATCTGAAGACAAGCTCCAGGCTCTGAGCTGTCAGCACAGAGCCTGACCTGGGGCTCAAACCCATAAACTGTGAGATCATGACCTGAGCCGGAGTCGGATGCTCAACCGACTGAGCCACCCAGGAGCTCCACTCACCTACCTTTAAAGGCAGGACAGATGGCACCAGGGAGGCCTCCCTTTGCCTCCCTCCCCACATCCAGTGAAAAAGCAAGTCCTTTTGGCTCTTTCTGCAAACAGGCCTGTTCTTCATGCTTTGACCTCACTGCTATGGCCCCAGGCTATTGCCCCGGGCCAAGCTGCCTTTTGTGTCTTGTTCAGGTGCTGTAGTAACTGCTACCTGCTTTCCCCAAATTCGCACTTGCCTACCTCGAATCTATTTTAACAGAACAGTACCAATGATTTAGAAAAATAGTGATTACATAATCACATTCCTCTACAACCCTTGATAGCTCCCTATTGCCGTTGGAATAAAATTTCAAAGCTTTCCTATCAGACCCTCCATGATCTGGCCACTGCTGACTTCTTCCAGCCTTATCCTGACAATTGTCCCCTTTGCATTCTTCCTGATAGCCACATCTGAATCACTTCTGCCCCCTGGAAACCCTAAGCTTTTTCCTTCCCTGGGCCTTTGCTTGTGTAGCTTCCTCTGCCTGTAATGTTCATCCAAGGATTTCTACTGGGCTGGCTCTGCTCCTTCTTATTTTCAGGTCTCAACTTAAATATGCCTTCACAGTCTTGGTAGAGGCCACCTCTCTGTTCCCCTGTAATTTGTCATAGCACCTTCTTTCCTTTCTTCATTATATTTATCACAGTCCATACTATTTGTTGCAGTTATCTGTTTACTTTGTCTGGCTTCTCAAGGGCTGGACCTTGACTGAGTGGCCCACTGCTGTATCTAGAGCATCCAGCCCAGCTCCTGGCTGACTCTCAGGAAATCTTGAGCCAGGTGGGAAGGTCAGGGCTGGGTTAGGAAGAGAGACATGGGTATTGCAGTCAGTGCAGGAGCCCCCTTCAAACCTCAAGTGACCCCAAAGATTTGTATTTTCTTTCCACAAAAGCAGCTGTAGAAAGTGCTGTAAAAATTGGAGAGGGCCAGTGGGGTGCGAAGAAGGGAAATGGGGGAGGTACAAGCAGCTTGCAAGCAGACCTGTCTGCCTAGAGAAGATTGGGCAGGTCTGGGGGGTGTGGACTTGGTGTGGGTGGTGGTGGGTTGGGCATAAATGATTTTCTTTGCTCTCTTTGGTGGAAATCCAGGCTGGGTCCACAGAGGGCTCTGTGTGCGTGCATGCGTGTGTGTGTGTGTGTGTGTGTGTGTGTGTGTGTGTGTGTGTGTATTCTCTAACTTGGGAGATAGGGGCGATCTGGGCAGCCAGAGATTTATTTCAGGCCTATCCCTTGGGTGCCTGCTGGGTGCCCAGCCCTGGAGGGCAGGGAGTTGGAAGAAGAAACTGGAGCTGAGCATCTTTCTATAGACCCTTGTCTCTCCACCCACAGCTCTCTTCTCTGCACAAAGGAGCCAGCTGAGAATTAAATTGTGTGGCTGGTGATCTCAGAATGGAGAGCTTAGAGCTAGGGGAGCTCAGATATGGAAGGGCCCTGGATAGGGGGACTGGCGATAGGGCAAGGGACACTGTGAGAGGAACAATGGAATAGAGGCTGAGAGTTCAGATCTAAGGTCAGGCTGACATGCCTAAGAAAGGTCTTGAACTGGAATAGGTGGGAGCAAGGAGAATGTCCTGGGTGGGAAAAATCAAGCAGAGGCCAAGGGGCTGGGCCAGGGCCCTGGTACACTCACTGGGTGCCACACGATGGCCTAAAGACTTTGTCAGTGTTAACTCCTTTATTCCTCTTAACAGCTCTATGAGGTAGGTCTTATTCCCATTTTACAGATGGAACACTGAGCCATGATCATATAACTTGGTAGTGACAGAGTGAGGATTTGAACCCAGGCAGTGTGGCTGCAGAGTCCGTTCTCTAAACCACTCTGCTGTGCCACTTCTCCCCTGCCCCCTCAGATCCACGCCAGCTGAAGGCTTCTTAGCACACAAGTGCTTTTGCCTGACTCCAGGATGCCTGGTCTTGGAGGCTGGGGAGGGAGGAAAGAAGCCATACCTTCTAAGGTAGAAGGGGTCCTCACTCAGAGTGGGCAACTGAGGTCCTCTGCTTCATGCCCCATTTTTTTTTCTTCTCGGAGGGGCTCCAGGCCAAGCAGTTGGGTGTCATGCATGTTGTGGTTTTGGGGTGCTGGGGAGGTCAAGTACTTCTGGTACAAAAAGAGCTCCTTGGTTGGGAGGCCATTAGAATGTCACCCCTCTGGGTTAAGAATGGCCCTTTCTCCTCTTCATCTGCCTCTGGAGAGTTCAGGAGGTCAGGAGGGGGCTCTGCAGACAACCTGCCTGTTTTGGATTGCTTTAGAATGTTGTGAGGTGGAGTTTCGGACTTGGCCTTGGGGAGTGTGGAAGGATGTTTGAGTAGTGCCGGGTTGAATGTGGGAGCGGGGCTGGCGGAACAGAGAAAGGGGACCCAAATAGAGCTTATTCCACATCACCGTTGGTCCTGTCCTTGCCTCCTTTTGTCTCTCTATAAAATGGGATTGGAGAGACTTTTTCTTTGCTCCCCAGAGGTCTCAGAAGCTGGCAACTCCTGAGGTTGCATGCCTGAGTGGCTTTGCAGACCTGGCATAAAGGAGTGAGGACTTCCCAGGAGGTACCAGCCCCCAGGAACTGGGCCAGGAAGGAGGGAGGCAGGCGGTGGGTGTGGCAGCCCTGTCCTTCGAGGCTTTCCTGTTTGGTCATGAGGACGCCTCTGGGCAGGTCGCTTGGCTTCCCTGGGGCCTGGCTGGCCGACCATGCAGGGATGGAGTCTCTTTGCTCCAAGTTCTGAGCCCCACAGTTTAAGGAACCTGCTCATCTATCTCAGCAGATCCTTCCAGTCCCCCAGGAAGAGAGGGAGGCAGAGTTGGTGGCATTCTTTTCATTTTGGGAAACTGAGGCACAGAGGAAGCACATTGCTGCTAGAAGCTCACAAGCCCATGGGTCTTGGGAGTGCCCCTTCTCTGGCAGGGAGACTGGTCCATGCTGAGTCCTTGTCTGCTGAGTTAAGCTGAAGGCTGTGGCAGAGCCTGAGGCTGTCAGGCTGAAGCTGAGGGTGGATTCCCACCTGGGTGCTAGACCTTGTTACCCGTGGTCTGTGCCTGTGTCCCAGCCTGGTGCTGAAAGCCACTGGAAACACAAGACAAGATCCCTACTCTGTAGGAAATGAGCAAGCCATGCCAGATATGATGCAAGGAGGTACTGTTCTCCTGAGGTGGCTTTTAGAGGGTCTCCAAATCCTGGGCAGCATTAACCAACAGAGGAGGGGATGACCTTCCCAGGGTGGAGGGGGAGCCCAAGCTTGGAGTACTGGGTTGAGGCCAGGTCAGGGAAGGCCTTAACTACCAAGCTGCTGAGTCTAGACCTGATTCACTAGGCCCTGGGGAGCCATTGAAGGTTATAGGCCTTGGGTACAAGGACTTGATTAGACCAGTGGTCTATAAAAGTGCTTCTCAAACTCTAATATACACATAGATTTACATGGGCATCTTGTTATAATGTAGGCCTAATTCAGTAAGTCTGGGCCAGGGCCTGAGACTCTGCATTTCCCACACGCTCCCGGAGGGTGCAAACCTGCTGGTCCATGGCCCACCTCTGTGTGGTGAGGGTTGAGACTGGGGACTCTGGGGCCCAGGCCAGTAAGGTACAGGGACAGGTGCATGTCAGGTAGGATCATGCTGGCTCCCGTGGACTGTGTCGTGGGAGGTGAGGGGAGTATGTAGAGGGTGTGGGATGTGGGGGCCACTCTGCTGGGAGGTGGGGCTGGGTGACGGGCCTCTGGGAGTCTGGGTCTCAGAATGGTGACAGAGGTCTGAGACCTTTGATTTTCAGAGCGCCCGACTGTGTAGAACTCTCAAGACCACGAGAGGGTGTCCTTGATGACTGGGCCAAGGCAGGGTGACACACAGCCGGGACATGGGGCATCTTATCTTTGCCCACAGCTGAGCCCAGCCCTGTGGGCAGCCAATCTGGGGTGAGCACTCTTCCTGCAGCGAGGGTGGGGCCGAGAAGATTGGGGAGACAGCTGACTCCAGCCCAAACATGCCCTCTTCTCCTAAAAGTGCCCAAAGTCACCCCAGCCACTAAGCTGTCACCCCCAGTGTGTGCCGCATCCCTTACTTCTGGCCTGTGTGAGTCCTTGCAGCTGCCACCGATGGTTACGTGAGCCACTGTGGGGGCCTTATCCCACTTGGGCCGCCTCCCGCCTACCAGGAAGTGGGGAGGCCTGGATGCTTCTCTCTGCGCTGCCCTGGACTGGGCCACTACAGGCAAGTGTCTGCTGCCCTCTGAGGCCCTAGTTTTCTGTAAACTGAAGGACCTGATCCCCTCCCTGGGGAGCAGGGGGGAGGGTGACAGGATTTGCTGGGTGGGAACTGCATCTTCTCAGAGTGGCAGCTTAATGCGTTTTAATTTTGGTTTAATATTGAAACTCCATGGTAATGATGGAGTAGATTAAGTAATTTGCCCAGAAGAACTGTCCGGTCTGCTTTGGGGATTTCCCAAGGCCTCTTGCTCCCTGGGCCCTACATAGCCTGGTGGGGTGGGGGGTGGGGTGGTATATTAGGGCCCCAGTCAGATGGGGTCCCTCCAGATGCTGGCAGGAGTAGGCAGTCACCTCACCCAGAGGAAGGTGGCAAGGAGAGACACTGAGGACAGTGCCAAGAGAGGCTCTCAGTCTGAGTTCCCCAAATGTCCCATCAATGTCCTAAAAGGATACCCCCCCTGCAGTCCCTGCTCCTGTGCCCTCTGTTGTGCCAGGCTGTTCTGAAGAGGTGGGAGGGGCAGCATTTCACAAAGACTGTTCTGTGAAACCTCAAGGGTTTGGGGACAGATAAGGGGAGTATCTGTCTAATTCACTCCGTCAGCCTATGGGAGATTCAGAATGCACTGAAGAGAATTAAACGTTCTGACAAGTCCTTCAGAAAAAGAAACCTTTTAGTGTTTTCTAAACTGATTTGACCATGAAAATTTTTCGGGGGAGAAGGTGTCCTAATAATATGTTCCACTGGCCAGGAAAACACCCGGTGGGAAGGGCTCATGTGGAAAGATGCTGCTCCATAAAAGACCACAAACATGGGTGATGGGTGGGCCCAGAAGTGCCAGATAGTGAAGGAAGGATGGATGAGTAGCTTCCTGGAGGAAGTGGGCTCGGTGGGATGGGAACTATTTGGACAGTCAGTGGCAGAAAAGGGCACTGCAGAGGGAGGATTGGTCTGAAGGGGACGTGGGCCCAGAGTCAGCCCTGCTTCACTTCACCAGGTGCTTGAGGAAGGGGTCTGGGATGACCTGTGTGGTGCCTAGGACCCAATGGTAGCCAGGCCAGGGTCTGTGATACTGGGAGGACCACTTCCCCACCCCCTCCCCTGCCATCTCCTTGCTCTACAAGATCTCCTAGCCTTTCACCTTGGAGGGGGGAATCGTGATCTCTGGGCAAGAAGTCAAACTGCTCTGTGCCTCAGTTTCTTCACTTGGACCATGGGGATGATATTACCTGCCTTGTAGGGCCATTGTGACACTCAAATACTGGCTGGCTGCTCTTTGTGTGATTGACATGGCTGTAGGCAGTGTCCCCAGGGAAGGGGACTGTTGCCAGGGACATGAAGAGTCACAAAGGCCACCAGAAAGCCGGGTGAGGCTTAGGGTGGGGTCCTGATGAGACAGGAGGAGTAATCTGTAGAGGGGAAGAAAGAGGAAGGGTGAGGGTAGCACGGACCTGCTTCTTGGAGGAGAGGCTGGCAGGGTGGGGAGACTTTGACAGAATGAGCTTTCACAGGCCCCTGTCTGGGTGTGGGACTCAGACCACCCAGCAGGTGCATGTAGGGGCACTGAGGGCAGGGGGTGTCAGGGACCTGCCCCCTGGGGCCATCAAAGTCTTTGAGCAGCGCACTGGTTGAATCAGAACAGTGCTTTAGTGTGAAATATGGCGTGGGTGTGCAGGGATGGTGGGGTGGCGGTGCGGGACCCCCTTCAAATACACACATTGGATTTCCTCACAGAATAGCTGGGTCCCTTTGAGGCTCAAAGCACAGGGAGGGGTGGGGTTGCTTATGTGACCCTTATAGACCTGTGACCCTTTGACCTTTATCCTCAGATTCTCAGAGCTCTGAGTCACTTTCCCAAAAGGTTAAGAATCTCACCGCGTTGCTTTCCTAGAAGGGGTGTTGCAAGTGTAGAAGGGGGAAGGGGAGGGTCCCTCGTGCCCTTCCTTTCCCTCTCCCCTCCCCGGTGACTGGTGGGGATTGTCACTGAGGCTACCCCGCTCTGCCCCTTGCCACACCTCATTTCCTCTGAAGTGTGAGGACTCTTTGTTCAGGAACTCAGGTGGAGGAGATGGGGTGTGGCCGCTCACACACACAGTGACCCAGGAGAAGTCGCTGTAATGGCGCACTGGGGCGCACAGGCTGTGATGACGTGCTGGGGGCGTGGTGTGCGTGCTGGCAGAGGGTGCTGGGTGCGCTTTCTTGCTTGGCCCAGCTCCAGGCTCTTGTCCTTCTTTGTCCCGTCTCTTTCTTCCTCAAACAGGCGGGCACCGGGGCTTTTTCTGCTCCCTCTACGTCAGAGACTGAGAGGGACAGAAGATGAAGAAAAGGGTTCAGGTTCAGCCAGAGCAGGGTGGCCTAGCTGGGGGGAGGGGAAGGGAGGGGAGGACCCCCGTCCCCCTCAGTCTAGAGTCCTTTATCCGCTAATTGCTTCTTGGAGGAGAATGTTAAGCAAAGTGTGATTTAAGGCTGGAAGAAGAAGCGCTTGGAAATGTATTGTTATTTATTAGAAAACAGAAGAAAGAAGCTAGCTACTCTCTGCCAACTTTGTGCCAGGCCCTGGTGGACCCATATTTCCTGTCCCCTCCACATGACCGTGCCAGGCATGAGCTATTGCCCCATTTCACAGATGGAGATACTGGCCGTGCCAGCAAATGGCGTGACTGGGTCTCAAAGCCAAGGTCCCAGGACATCTGGTGTGATGCCCTATCTTTACCTCACGGCCCCCACAGAGACTGTCCCCCAGGCCTTCCCCCGTGCCTCTCTACCCACTACCATTTTTCCTCCAAGCCAGCACAGCCCTCCAAATGCCAGACCCCAGGGAGGAGGGGCTGATGGGTCCTTCTTTTGGACTGGCCCAAAACGAAGAGACCTCAGGTCAGCTAGATTTTAAGGTGACTTGTGGGGCATCTGGGTGGCTCAGATTGTTAAATGGCCGACTCTTGATTTCAACTCAGGTCGTGATCTCACAGTTTGTGAGATCGAGCCCTGAGTCTGGCTCTGTGCTGACAGTGTGGAGCCTGCTTGGGATTCTCTCTCTTCCTTTCTCTCTCCCCTTCTCCCAACTTGAATAAAAAAACTTAAAAAAAGATGACTCAAGCAGGAGAAACTTAGGATCACCAAATGGGCAAACATCCTTGGAAAAATTTTTAAACGAGGTTTTTAAATGTTAAATACACAGATGCCTTTTAATCTTTTTTACTTTAGAAAATTAACAAAATCATACACAATGCAAACTTTTGAGTTAATCTGAAAGTTATCTCAAGAAAAGACAATGAAATTGACTCATTTCTTGGTTTTAAAAAGTAAAGGGCTGCCTGCGTGGCTCAGTTAGTTAGGTGTCTGACTTTGGCTCAGGTCATGATCTCATGGTTTGTGGGTTCGAACCCTGCATCGTGCTCTGTGCTGACAGCTAGCTCAGAGCCTGGAGCCTGTCTTCAGATTCTGTGTCTCCCTCTCTCTCTGACCCTCCCCTGCTCACACTGTCTCCCTATCTCTCCCTCTCTCTCTCTCTCTCTCTCTCAAAAATAAACATTAAAAAAAAAAGTAAAGCCTGAGCATTAATATCTTACTAAGCGATTTTTGGAGCAGCAGGTTGTGGAACCTCTCTGAACCTTAGTTTCCTCCTCTGTGGAATAGAGATATTGGTGTGAGGATTAATCGATATATTCCACATGAAATGCTCAGCACTGCGTTCTCTACTTCACATGCGCTCAGCAAAAAATAGTGATAATGATGACAGAATAATAAGAATAGACATTCCTTGATTTCAAAAGCTGATGAGTTATTAAGTCTGTCTTTGAACTCAACAAAGGGACTTGAAGAATATGTTTATTGTCCAAGCTCAGCATCTTAACTCCGTAGGTGTTTTATGGATGAAGTCATGGGCTCAGGGCCCACGAGTCCATTTTGAAATGAACACGACTGGCTTTTCTGGGGCAGGGGTGAGGGTGGGGGTCCTGCCTCAGGGTTGAACTTTATGGAGCGCCCTTGAGTGGGTGATCCTGTGTTAAGACTTGTTAGGAGAGCACAGTTAAACTACTCTGACGTTACCAGGAGGGCACTGTCTTGGACCAGTGAGAAAAGAGGTGACTGTCTAGAGGGAAATATGAGTTTCACCTTTTCTTAGAGTTTTCTGTTGTGTGGGCAAAAGCATTTAGAACACCATCCCTGGACCGGGACAGGTGTTGATGGAAGACAGGTGTTCATGGAAGGGCAAAGGGCTGTGGCTGGCATAGCGTAGTGCCTGGCAAGCCTTAGGCCAAGCCTCACGGGGTAGGGAGGCTAGGGTGGCTGCAGTGAACCCCACGACACCTTGGCCAGGTGGTGGCCTCCCAGCAGCAGCTCAGGTTTTGGCAGTGCAGCTGGGCTGAGCCGCCAGGCTTGGGGACACCTCCGGCCAGCTCTGAGTGCCTGGCACAATGTGCTCAGTATCAGCCTGTGGGGAGGTCAGACAGAAGTGCCAAGCTGAGGGCAGCCTTCAGGCCTGCTGTCCTGGGAGGTGGAGTGGGAGCCCGGGAACCCAGCACGCAGTGGGCAGAAAGAGATGAGCTCAGTGTCCTGACGCCCTGCTCTGCCCCTCACTCTCTCTGGGTGGCCTTCAATCCATCTGGGAACCTTTGAGAGCCTGTTTCCTCATCTGTGAGATGGGCAGCAGGGTGAGTATTAAAGGATTCAGAGAATGTAAAGTCCCCCGCATGGGGCCTGGCACACCAAGGGCTCGGTAAATAGAAGTCTGCTGCAGAGTGTCTGGAGGCTGGGTTTTTTGAGGATGTTTTCCTTCTTTTCCTTTTGCAAATGGTACGTGTGCCACCTTTGCCCTGTGATAAGCTGTGGTGCCTGGGGGCCGTAGGAGCGGGAGCTTTGCCAGAAAAGAGTTTACAGCGGAGGGGACCGAGTCAGTGCTGGGCATTCCATGGCCCCCTACAAACCTTGCCCGGACCTGGCCTTGGACAGCTCAACTCTGCCATCCCGGGGCTGCCCAGTCTCTTTGTGGGCGGGGTGTCGTGGGCCAGGCAGCGTGGGGACCCGGTGGTGGCTCCGGAGAGGATGGGCTTGCCGGAGACGGAGACCTCCCTCCTCCCGGGGCTTGGAGCTGCAGCACAGACGGGCTTTGTGCAGTCACGAGGGGCCGGCCAGGGGGCACTGTGCCCGGGCTGAGCTTGTCTCACAGCCTCAGCTCTTGTCAGTGGTTTTGAAAGAGTCCGTGGAAAGTGCTGACTGGGCTGTCCTCCTTCACCCCAGAACCGAGGCTGCGGCTCCTGGCAGGGAGAAGGGAGAAGCCCCGTGGGGAAGCCACCTCCTCCACCGCCAGCTCACGCCTGCCTCCCGGGCTTCAAGTGCCCCAGCCGCAGAACACAGAATGGGCGGATCTCCACGAGGGGACACTAGGCCCTGGTCAGGGGACTGCTGCTCCGGGCAGTGGTAGCCCCCCGGGCCCTCCCCCTGCCTGAGAATCCTGCACTGAGTTCTCCGGCCTCTGTTTCTCATCCTTGCTCCCCACAGGCTTGTCGTGAAGGGGAGAGGGGACAACTAGTTGACACGGAACTTGTCAGGGTTGGCCATGTAATGACTGGTCGCCCAAGTCATCCTGATCCTGCCCTTGCCCTCACCCCCACATCCTGTCATCCAGCAAGTCCCCAGGAGGTCACCATAGCACTCTCATCCTCTGATCCCCTCCTGCCTGTCACTTCCTCTGTTCCAATGTCACCTTATCAGCCAGACTTCCCTGACCTCACCACACAGAGCAGCTGTGTCTCCGCTCACCCTGCTTTTCTTTTGTTTGGTGGCACTTGTCACCCCTGACCTGTTAGATCGTCTGGGGGGTTGGGTGGCAGAGGCCTCTGGCTCTTCCACAGAGTAGCACTCACCAAACATTTGTGTTGTGGTAGTTCTTATGGTTTCTACTGGGGTAAAGTATACATAACATAATATTTACCGTCTTCACCAGTTTGTAAGTGTACAGCTTAGTGGCGTTAAGTACATTCACATTGTTTTGCTACCATCCTCACTATCTCCAGATTTTTCTTTTAATGTTTCAAAACTGAAACTCTTCCCATTAAACACTAACTCCCCACCCCCACCCCCACCCCCTGGCAACCACCATCCTACCTCATGTCCACGGATTCGACCACCCGAGGTCCCTCATATAAGTGGAGTCATGTACTAGTTGTCCCTTTTTTTTTAAGGTTTATTTATGTTCGAGAGAAAGTGTGAGTGGAGGAGGGGCAGAGAGTGAGATAGAGAGTCCCAAGCAGGCTCCACACTATCAGCATGGAGCCCGACAAGGGGCTCGAACCCAGAAACTGTGAGATCATGACCTGAGCTGAAGTTGGAAGCTTAACCTACTGAGCCACCCAGGTGCCCCATGGTAATTGTCCTTTGTGACTGGCTTATTTCACTTAACATAATGTCCTCAAGGTTCATCTATGCTGTAGCAGGTGTCAGAATGTCCTTCCTGTTTTTTAGGGCTGAATAATACTCCATTGTATGCATATACTTTATTTTGTTTATCCATCTGTCCATGGACATTTGGGTGGCTTCCACCTTTTGGCTGTTGTGAATAACGCTTCAATGGACACGAGTGTCCAAATATGTCTTTAAGACCCTGCTTTCAGTTCTGTCACATATGTACCCAGCAGTGGAATTGCTGGATCACATTGTAACCTTATATTTAGTTTTTAAAGGAACCGCCACGGTTTCCACAGCAGTCACACCATTTTATATTTCTACCTGTAGCACACAAGGGTTCCAATGTCTTCACATCCTCACCAACACTTGTTTGTTTGTTGTTTGTTTGTTGTTTGTTTTTCTTTCTTTTTTTTTTTTTGATAGTAGCCATCCTAATGGTTATGAGGACAAAACATTTTAGAATGAATGAATGAATGAAGTCTGTCCCTTGCTTCCTCCCATCCCCATTTTGGCCCCTGCCCCCTTGGGTCTCAGTTTCTCTCCTACCTTGTGTCTGCTTATCTCTAGCGTCTTCCCCATTGGCTACACCCTAGCCCTGGAACATGCCCCCCTGTTTTAAAATGCACCTAAGACTTCCCATCACCCCCTCCCCTCCCTGCCATGTCCTGGGCCCACCTGGACATCTCAGTGCTCTCGCCCTGCACTATCTGGGTCTGCAAGGCCTGTATTGTTTGCTGAGTGAGTGTGTGACTGTCCTGCTCCTTTCTCTGGAGAGTTGGGATGCCGCCTGTGGAGTCTTGTGCCCTCTGGGGAGTCGGGGCCATCCTGTCCCTTTTCCTTGGTGCCATGGGCAAGCTTTCCTGTGTGGCCAACTCACCTGGGGAAGCTCAGGGGTACCTGTCATGCCTGCAGAGTGGCTTAGGTGGTGGCGGCTTCATCTGCAGAGGAAGGTCAGGTGAGTGTGGCCACGTGGGGCCAGGGGCTCCCTGGCTGGGCCAGCAGCTTGGGGGATGAGACCAGGAGGGAGGGAAAAGTGATGCTGAGAGTTGATCTCGGAAGCAGTCCCTCTGAGCCTTTGCCTTTCTCCTGCTGGAGCTCATTTCTCAGGGCTCCCCTGGAGATCTTCTCTGACTCCTTTCCCTGCTCTCGTTCGATGCCTGGCCCATCCTGTCCCCAATTCACCATCCCAGCTCTTATCACATCATGTTGTACCTTCTCTCTTTAATGCACTGCTGTGTTCTCCCAGGGGCTAATGCAGTGCCAGGCAGGGCTGCATGTGGGGGGAGAGAAAACATCTAAATCTCTCTGAAGACTTCTGACGAAGAGCTTAGGACTCATGAGAAAGCAGAACAGATATGAGGGTAATTACCATTTCCTAGATGGAAAGAGAAGAAATAGAGTCTTCCCCATAATCACTGAGAGCTAGACCCTGTCCTGCACACCCTCCCACCTCCACCAAGAGTCTGATTTAAATGACCCAGCACGAGGGCTGGCCATTTGTAAAAATCTCCAGGTTGAGTCTGATATGCTGGTTAGGTAGAAGTACCTGTCTTGTGGGCTTGTAAATCATGGGACCTCGGCCAGCCTCTCTTTTTACTCTGCCACAGCCCTGTTCAGAAACAAGGGAGCTCGGATCCTAAGTAGAATGGGGAGTTTGCCTGGGGGTCTCTACCTTGGGGGTTCTCTGGGGAGATAGAATTGCTGACTGTAGTTAGTTACCTATTGCTGTAACAAACAACCCTCAGATGTCATAGTTTAAAAGAGCAATAAACGTTTATTATCCTCAGAGTTTCTGTGGATCAGGAACTTAGTGTAAGTTTAGGAATCAGCAGTTTAGGTGGGTGTTTCTGGCTCGAGGTCTCTCAGGAGTTGGAATCAAGATGTCATTTGGGACCACACTCATCCGAAGGCTTGACTGGGCTGGAGGGTCTGCTTCCTGGTGGTTCACTCCCAGCTTGGCAAGATGCTTTAACTGGTGGTAGGATCCAGTCTCTTGCCTCACGGGCCTCTTGATAGGATTTCCGGACTGTCTTCACAAGGTGGTGACCAGCTTCCCTGCGGGTAAGCAGTCCAAGAGAGCAAGGTACAAGCAACAGTGTGTTTTCTGACCCAGTTTCAGAAATCATGCTCTGTACTTTCTATGATATCCTGTTGGTTACACAGATCAGCTTGGGAGCAGATTACATTAGGGCACAAGTAGTAGGAGACAAGGGTCATCGAGGGGCATCTTAGGGGCTGGCGACCACATGGATTGTCCTTTTGTTGTACTTACAGCCTCACAGGCCTTGCCTGGGAGGTCCAAGCACCCTCAGGGAGTGAGAAGGCCCTTCTCCCATTCTTCTGTTCCTCCCCTGTCATCAGACCATGGCAGCATCCCTGTGGGGTTGGACGATTCTCTCTGAGGCCTGGAGGTCTTGCTCTGGAGTTATCCTGTGGGAAGGTCTGAGACTTCTCTACTGGCTCAACATCCCCACCACATTTGGTCTCCTGGCCCAGGCCTGCCTGGTGACCCTGATTAGTACACACATGGGCCTGTAGAAAAACAAATATAAGACCCATTGCTGCTACATGCTTGGTTCTGGGCTATTTTGCACTGAGTAAAATAGCCTAGTATTTTGCACACTCAACCCTGTGAGGCAGGCACTCTTTTTTTTTTTTAATGTTTATTTATTTTTGAGAGAGCACAAGCAGGGGAGGGTCAGAGAGAGGGGGATAGAAGATCCAAAGTGGGCTCTTTGCTGACAGGCCGACAGCAGCAATCCTGATGCGGGGCTCGAACTCATGAACCACGAGATCATGACCTGAGCCCAGGTTGGACCCTCAACCGACTGAGCCTCCCAGGTGTTTTGAGGCAGGTACTCTTTATCCTTATTGGTCTAGGTCACTCATCTAATATGTGGTAAAGATTCAAACCACTGGTTTTAAAAAACAAGTGATCTGATCCCAGGGAGAACCTGTATGAAAACCATAATGCTATAACGTGTCCTCAAAGGAGGGGACTATTTATCAAGCTAGGTCATCAAGTGAACTATAAGGAAGTGTGTTTTTGTGATTAGGTGTGTGTGTGTGTGTGTGTGTGTGTGCACACTCGCACACAAGTGAGAAAGAGTCAGAGAGTAGGGGATGAAGAAAGGGAAGGGGGAAAGAGAGAGGGAGGTAAGTGTTTCTTTCTGGGGTTCCCCAAGGGCCACAATGATTTGGGTACCTCAGAACAGGGCTAGTGCCTTGGTCTTGAGGCTCATTTTCTCTCAAGTTCAGCCCTTGTAGGAGAACTTCCTCCCAGCATGTCACTGTGAGCACCATCTCCCTTCAGCCCTCCTCTGCCCACAGCCTGCTCTGCTATCACCAAGGGTAGCCCCACACCAGCATGGTCCCTAGGACAGTGATCAGTTCTGTGGTCTCTTATACATGTGTAGTTGATGGCTTCCTGGAGGGAGATTCAGAGTTTGGGTGTCAGGTCCTGCTAGGTGGGAGGAAATCCAGTCTATGGGGTCGTATCTTGAGGGCTGCTGAAGCGAGCCAAGTGAGACCTGTGCCTTAGTCCTAAAGGACTTTTCTGGGTGACTCTGGAGGCTGGCTAATAGGGTCTGAGGTCAGGGCTGGCCTCACTCAGGGCAGGGGTGATTATGCCCATTTTATTATTCCCATTTTACAGATGGGAAAAGTGAGGCTCAAGTGCTAATGGATTCTCCCAAGGCCTTACTGGTTGGGGGCAGAACCTGCTGTCTGGGTAACTTCATCTCCTCCAGGAGCATCTAGGAGTGGCATAGTCCGCATCTCAGACCCCTGACCTCTCCTTGGGCTGAGGGGGTATGGGGTTTGCTTGCATCTGGAAGCTCTGGGACCTGAGGGGAAGAGTGTGGGCCCTGCTGGCATGAAGGTGGCTGCCTCCCTGGCCAGAGAGGATGTCTTCCTTCGTGCGGTCATGCACATGTGAACCTGGGGCATGGGGGTGGGGAGCAAGGGTTGGAGACCAAAGCTGAGCTGGTCGGGCTGGCCCAGACTCGGAGAGGTTCACAGCCGAGAGGTTAGAAGCAGTCATGACTGCCCCCTGATCTGATCCATGGTGCTCGGGGTGGGATCTCTAGGTGGAGTGTGGGACAGAGCTGTTTCAGTGTGACTGTGGTGGCAGGAATGTGGTCCTGGGCTCTGCCCTGGCCCATCTCTACCTCTGTTGCTCCCTGGGTACAGTCATGGAGGCTGCCAGCTGAGGTTTATGCCCATCAGAAACATTCTGCCCTTTTGCTGGCTTCCTTCCAAGCTTGCATCCCCTCCTCCACCCCAGCAAGGCTTCTAGCCTGGGCTGGGTTATCTTCAAGGGCTGTCTCTGTAGGCGGCTATAAACTGGTCCTGGAACCATCCTCCTGGGTCCATCCTGCCTTGCGGAGGGAGCATGAGGGGAAGTAGGGGTGAGGCCACAAAGCTTACCTATCCAGGAATGCCTCTCCCTCCTGCCCGCCAGTGCCTGTATGGGCTGTGCCATTGGCTCTGTCCCCCATATACCAGTCGAGGGCTGCTTCTCGATGCAGTATAGGCTCCTCGCTTCTCCAAAAAGGCTCACAAAGACTTTTGAAGGTGTGCTTTTAGGGACTTGACTTTATGCATCTAGTTGCGAGGAAGAAATGTGGGTAACAAAGACATGGTGCTGGGAGAGAAGTCTAAGTGCCAGGAAGGAAGAACAGGCCCCCAGAGTCCCTTCCCCATGTGGGCCTGTGGCAGCCAGAGTATCCTGCTGGTGGGTGGGCTCTGTGGAATGAGGTTCCCATGCCTTGTCCCTTCTATGAGCTTGGGGTTGCCTAATGACCATCGTCTCTGATACCTGACCCTCTGGAACCGGGTCGAATGTAGGCTGACTCAGAGTTGGGGCCAATCAAACACAGGCTGTCCATGCACCCTGATTGATGCCAGGGATAAGGTCTGGTCTGATACTAGGGTTGCAGCCATTTACTGAGGCCTGGGTCTGAGCTTAGATGGCTGACTGGGGTTCTTGTATAAGTGAGGTGGAGTCCTGGGCCCCAGGAGAAGCCACTGGGCCTCTCATCTCTGTACTGGTTTCTTCAGGGGTCGTCTTCCCTCTCCCACTCTACCAGAGGTGGCCCTGGCAGGTAGCCACACCTTCTGTCTGTGCTGTCTTATTTAATCCTCCCAGCTGTCCTACCAGGTAGCGGTCCCTATGCCCATTTTACAGATGGGAAAGCTGGAAGACTCAAGGAGGTAGTTAAGCATCAGTTGGGGCTTAAACCAGTGTGTCTAGGAGGTGGGGTACCAATGTTGTGTCTTTGGGCTAAGTTCAGAGGTGTTGGCCGGCTGGGACCCAGAGAAGGGAAGACACTTGTCTAGGTCACCTGGTAAGGAAAAGACTGAGCTGGGGTCGAACCCAGGTGTCTGGGCGCCCAGGCTGCCCCTGCCCTGTCCCCATGCTTATACCCTCTCACTGCCCACCCTCATACCCCTGTGGCTGGCCAGGCTTCACCCAGCAGCCCAGTGTCTTTCACTTCCTGGCAGGCTGGCCTGGGCGAGGAGGGCTGGGGAGGGTCTGGCTGGGAGGAGTTCGGGCCCAGCCCCTCCCTGGGGTTGAGGAATGGGAGGGGCCTCTCATGCAGACACAGAGCCCCTTTGTCTAGGCGGCTGTGCAAAGCAGCTGGTCTGGGATTTCTGGGCATTTTTTACATTTGAAGAATAATTGCATTGTCTGGGGGGCCCAGGAGAATCCAAATCCCTCCCCAGACCTGCCAGGCAATCCAAAGAGATTCCCCTGGAATCTCTGGATGAGGCCCCCCCGGCTTCCCTCCTCCTCCCTCCCATCTGTTAGGAGCCTGAAGCAGAGAGGGGTCCCTCCAGGGAAACCGAGGTAGGGCGGCTGCCCTTGGGCACTAGGAGTATCTCTTTGGAGGAAAGACTTGTAAGTCGCCAAAGTTGGTTAGGGGAGAGCGCAGGTGGCCCCCAGAGCCCTGGGTAGGGCTCCTGTGAGCAAGCATGGGGCTTAGAGGAAGGAGAAGACCCCTGGCGGGAAGCCCAAGGGCCCATTCTGGAGCATTCTGGAGCACTTCAGCTGAAGGAGTCTGCACCCTAAAGGGTGAGGTGAGGTGAGCCAGGTGGGGTAGCTGCCTTGGCCATATTCTTCTCCTCTGGGAAATGGGTCATTCAGAATGAGGAAAGACCTCGAGAAAAGGATAGGAGGCAGACACATTTGAGAGTAGCCTGTGTTCAGAGGGGAGCCAAGGATGGGGAGAGTGTTTTGTTTCTTGTGAAGGGTGACTTTGGAAGGGGGAGAGGGGAGCACCTAGGAAGCTGGCCCTTTGTGGCAGTGTTTTTGTTATGGTGGCTGCTGTTGGGGAGGGAAGTGACTTGCTGACTGAAGTGAGCTGAAGTGGACTCCAGCCGTGAGGAGGAAGGGGTGCCCAACACTGAGCTGGGCTGCTGACCCTTCCTTGGAGTTCACTCCCAGGGCTTGGGGAGGGAGTCCCAGTGTAGCCAGGGACCACGCCCTGCTCAGTGACTGGTGGGCTGCTGCCTCAATTCTGACTGATAGACAATAGGATTTCCTGGGGTGAGATGTCTATGCTTTGGGAACAGAAGAAGAAGAGGGAGATGGGGACATGGGGGATAATTGCAGAGCCCATCCAGTGCAAGGAGCTCACCTTTCCAGGATGTCTGTTGCTTCAAGAAAGGTCAGTGGGAGCGGGCCTTGCTGATGCGCCCAACAACATCCAACCGTTCAGTCATACAGCTGCCCAGCCAACGCTTCGCACAAGGGTGTGTGCGTCAAGAGAACCCAGAGCTGGCTTCTCTGAAACATGTGAGGAGGGATGTTTCCTATGGGCCTTTATGTGGGCAGTGCTGGGGATCCCAAGCCTTCGGTGAAGTTGGGGTATGTGTGTATGTTTGGGGGCATCAGAGTGAGAATTGAAGCCAGAAAGGTCAGCTGGGTCCAGAGTGCAGAGGGTTGACATGCCAAGGCCGTCCTTAAGCCTGGTGCGTGGTTAGTGCGCAGTGCATGGCTGGGTTACGTTCCTGGCCTATGAGAGGCCTGGGGGGAACGTCACTGAGGGTAGAGGCAGCAGTGATTCTGGCTGTGGGGTTCACCTGGCTTGAAGTGATGGCTAAGAGCAGGTTGTCCGCTAAGGGTGCATTCAGCTTTGAGCCTTGGGACCGGTTGGCAGTCGTGTGGTTTTAACCATGATGGGGAAGCACAAGAAGATGCGTGGTGCCCTCCCCCCCTGCCCCACTCAGTACTGGGCATTTCCAAGAAGCCAGGACTAAAGTACATCTCTGGTATTTGATGATTGGAGGTGCTTCTTGGAGGGTAAATTTGAGGGTGATGATGAAACTCGTGGGGATGTTGAGAGCAGGTGGGGTGGGAAAGTGGCAGTGGACAACCTGCTTAGCTGCCCGTGCCCATTTCTGTCGCCTGGCTTTCTGGTCTTCAACCCTCTTTCTTGGGTGACCCTGCCAAAGGGACAGGGCCTTCCTTGCCTCTTTTCCTCTCTTCTGCTGCTGCCGTCTTTCCAGACTGGCTCCTTGGGACAGGTTCAGTCTGGGCCATGGGCAGTAGGGGGAAGTGATGGCTGGAAGGCCAGAGTAGAGCGCAGGAGGGGGCTGTGGGGCATCTCGAGTGGCGGTGGGACACTCATGCCATGGCCGGTCTGATTTCTTGAAGTTACCAGGCTTTGGCCTGTTGGGTACACGGGAGCCCCAGGCTCCCACCCTCCTTTTGCCACGGAAGCAGGAGCAAGAAGACAAGTGTCTGTTACCCTGTGCCTCCCTCCTCCCCCTCCGTCTCCCTCCTTCTCCCTGCCTGGCTGAGCCAGCACTTTTTTCTTCTCTCCTTTATCTGCTCAAAAAGTACAGGGTGTTCTGTTTCTCCTGTGCATACAGATCAAGGAGCGGATGTTATTTATTTATTTCCCAAAGGCGAGAGAAGGATAGGCAGGCACCGAGGAGCATTAAATGATTCTGCTTCTCCAGTAAGCTGTGTTCTCATACAATTAAAAAAAAAAAAAAGCTGAAAGGAAAAGATGCCACAAACCAACAGAAAACAAGTTGCTTCTCTCCCTCTCTTCTCCACCCTGGCTGGAGATAACAGGGCATGGGAAGGCCCAGTTCAGCGTTCAGCTGAGGGCCTGGCACAGAGCAGGCGCCCCTGCACGTGATTTTCTCTGTCCCTTTCAGTTTGGACCCCAGGGTGTGTTGGCTCCGTGAGTCGATACAGGGGCCATGGGGCAGATTCCTCAGCTCTCTGCCTTCCGTGAGCCCTGGGTCTGGCTTCTCTGCCCCATCTGGGACAAGGCCCGTAGAAGGAACTGGACCGTGGGATTTGTTTGGGGGATCACGGGTGCAGGTGACCCATATGGCCCTTGCTTACTGACTTTCACCCGTGCTGTCTGAGTTCAAGGTCTCTGATACACTGGGAACTCAGGGTTCTTTCTGTGTTCGTTTGAAAGGCAAGCTGCCCACCTGCCTTTCCCACCAGGCATTTCGGAGCCCCCACCCCGAGGCACTCTGCTCAGATTTTAGTTACAGAACTTTAAAAATGATTTTCACACTTGAGGCTCTTGAAAATATTGTCAGTCTTGCCACATCCATATGAGGCCTTATTTGACTGTCACAACAATGTAGTGGGGACTAGCTGGCCACTTCTGAGGAGAGCCAGAAGTTCAGGTAGCTGGCCAGGGAGGCGTTGCACCTCTCCCCCACCGGGTTTTCAGCTGGTGCGTGGGGGTCCCAAGGAAACTAGGGGTTTTGTGAAGAAACATCAGAGGGCAGTGGGACCCTCCAGTTTTAACCCAGTCACACCCTGGACCCCACAGGAACTTTTCAAGAAGGGGTTGCACTAATCATGTTTGAGAATTGCAGCCACCCCTTTACTGTATAAGCAAGGTGGTTTTGGAGGGTGGCCCCGGCTGCTGGGGGTGCGGATGGAGCCAGAAGCCCAGCATGCAGGCAGCTCCACCCCCCCCCCCCCCCCCCCCCCCCCCCCCCCCGCAATCCTGGGGATGAGGCATGCAGGCGGGGCAGGCGGTAGCTCCCCATCGCATCCAGGGGTGCGGGGCAGGTGGTGTAGAGCATCCTGTGTATTTACCAACCCGACACCAGCCCGCGTCTCCTCGGCGACCCTTCCTCCCACCGGCCGCCCTGGCCACTGGGTGCAGGCAGCCACACCCTCCCCTCTAAATTTAGTCCACCGGAAGGAGAACCTGGGGGAAGGGAGGGTGGAAGTGGGCAGGGAGGAAAGGACCCGAGCCGCTGGGACCCCGTGCTCCCCGACGGCCAAAGGAACCTCACTGGAGGGAGTGGGGAGGCACAGGAGAGGCCAGGAAACTGGAGGGAGGAGGAAAGGCAGAGCTTGAGCGGGTTCTTCTGGAAGGGGGCGGGGAGCCCCGGCCTCCCGCGGAGACTTGGCCTCCGAGTGCTCTGGGCCGTGGGCGCCACCTTCTGGCCGTCTAGGGAGCCGCTCGGGCACCGAGGCGGTCAGCGGGTGCGGGGAATTGGGAGGCGGGAGTGGGGGGAACACCCCGGTCCAAGCCCAGGTGTCCGGCTGTGGCGTCGGCTGGCCGGCGGAGTGGGTGGCGGGAGGCATGAGGAGCAGCTTCTCAGCCTCAGCGTATTTAGAAAAAGATCCTTTTGCTAAGCCTGTGTATGATAAAGAGATGTTGGGGGACGGGGCGGGGAGGTGCCGTTCCAGGAGGGACGGAAGCCTTAGTGGTCAGACCAGATGTGAGAAGTCTGTATGTAGTTCGTTCGTTTGTTCGTTCTTTCTTTCTTTACCCCTCTTTCTTTATTTCTTTGTTTCTCTTTTCTTCATTCCTCTCTCTTTCTCTCTGTTTCTTTTTCTCTTTTGTCTCTTTCTCTTTCCTCCCTCCCGTTCTTTCCTTCTTCTCTCTGTCTCTCCCTGTTTTTTTCTTTCTTTCTTTTAATTTCTTTCTCTGTCTCTTTCTCTTGTCTCTTACTCTCTCCTTCTTCCCACCCTTCCTTCCTCCATCCCTCCCTCTCTTCCTTTCTTCCTCCCTCTCTCCCTCCCCCTCTTTATTTTTTGTCCTCTTTTCCTTCCTCCTTACCCCCTTCCTTCCTTCCTTTCCTTTCTTTTTTTCCTCTCTCCCTCCCTCCCTTGCCAGGAATGAATATCTGAATGGTTACTGAGGTGCACACACATATGTAAAACAAATGACATAAATCCTTCCAGTCCAAGGCTTGGATCTTTATACTGTGTAGCCACTATTCAGAGTAAAATGCATATTCCTTCCACCCCAGAAAGTTCCCTCCTGACTGTTTTCAGTTACTCCTCCCCCTGGTTTCTCTTCTGTTACCACAGATTCATTTTACCTCCCCATGAGCTTCACGTAAGTGGAGTCATACAATATGTACTTTTTCTCTCCGGCCTCTTTCCTTCAATGCAGTGTTGGTGGGGGGGTGGGTGCCAATAGTTTGGTTCTGTTTATTGTGGAAGAATATGTATGAACATGCTGCACACAGTACAGTGTATTTATCCATTCTCCTGTGGTTGGACTTTTAGGTTGCTTCTGTTGTCTTGGCTCTTATAAATAAAGCTGTTATGAACATTCCTTAGCATGTCTATTTGGTGGAATGTGTCCTGCTTCTCTTGGGCGTGTTCTGGGGGGTGGGACTGCTGTGTCATTGGAAGGGTGATATTGAGCTTTACTAGGTTTGGGAGACAGTTGTTTTATGTCCCCTGCACTGCACTGCCCGGCAACCACCTTCCAGCCACCCTTTCTCCCCTGTTGTTACTCGGTTCTGCTACTGAAACCTTAGCAAAGACAACTGGAATCCAAGTTGCTTGGGTCAGGGAGGGAGCAGAGACAGGATGAGAGCCGAGTGGCCCCGTGGGATGGCCCACCAGCACCTTGGAGCGCTCGCGGTCACTCTGGGAATAGATGGTAGCCTCTCCCAGCACTGGGGCGACTCAGGGACCCCCCTTGGCCGCCTGGCCATCAGCTCCCTAGCCTGGCGTCTCTGAACAAGCTGGCTTAGTGTAACTGTCAATTTGATGTCTGGCCTCTGGTGCCATGGGTCCTCACAGTCCACCGTTTCCTGGGCTCCTCGCTGCTTTGCGGTGACTGAGGGGCTGGGTGACTGGGGGAAAACAACCAGAGAAGTACCCGGAATAGCAGAGGCTTGTCTGATACCGGCCTCGTGGCACTTTCCGGGGGGAGGGCGGGACTGTGTCCTGCCCACCAAATTGCCACTTCGTTTACACTGTGAAAGACTAACAGAAAGCTAGAGGAGGAGAGAAGGGGCAAAGGAGAAAGAGTGCCAGGGAAGAGCCATGCATGGGAGGGAAAGTAGAGGGTCCAACACTGTGTGTGCAAGTATCCTGAGGTCTGTGCAAGCATCTTGGAGTCTGTGTGAGCATCCTGAAGTCTGTGTGAGTATCCAGGGGTCTGTGTGAGCATCCTGTGGTCTGTGCGGGCTTCTGGGGTTGGTGTGAGCTGGACCACAGCAGCCTGTGGGGTGAGCAGTGTCAATAGTTTTCCTGGATCTGGTCTTTTTCGGTCTTCCCCTTCCTGGCTGGCTCTTGCCTCAGCCTTGGGGAATAGGCAGTGCCTAGCAGGTTTGGGATGGGATTGACGGATCTCAGGGGCTTAGGTTGGGCTCCCTGCAGTCCTGCTTGCCGGTGGGGGCCCACAGTGCATCTTTTCTACCCCTTTCTTTCCCTCTGTCTGTCCTCCCTGCTGCATCCTCTGGAGATGGCTCCTCTTGTCCTGTTCTCGGGAAGAGCAGGAGGGCTCAAGGTTCCCTCCTTGAGGGAAGAGCTCCTGAGTGTCCCGCAGGTCAGGTGGGAAGTGAAGGCAGAGCAGGTAAGCTGTGACCCCCCCCCACTGCCTGCAGGTTCCTAGGAGGCCAGTGCGGACGGTATGCAAAGTTGTGAATCCAGTGGCGACAGTGCGGATGACCCTCTCAGTCGTGGCCTGCGGAGAAGGGGACAGCCTCGTGTGGTGGTGATCGGCGCCGGCTTGGCTGGCCTGGCTGCGGCCAAAGCACTTCTGGAGCAGGGCTTCACGGATGTCACTGTGCTCGAGGCTTCCAGCTGCATCGGAGGCCGCGTGCAGAGCGTGAAACTCGGTAAGTGTCCCCCGCCCCCCCACGCCAAGGCCACCTTTTGTCCTTCCGTGCTATGGCCCTGCCTGAAATCACATTATTTTGGTTTTTCCCTGGGGTAAGAGTTCCATCATTTATGCTACCTGCCAGAAAACTTCCTTTGCCCTCCGAGCAACCCTCTGAGGTGGGCAGGACGGGGTTCTGGCCTTCGTGTTTGGAACATGACCTAGAGTTCAAGTGTTTAGGAAGGAAAGGACAGCCGGACCAAACTGTCTAGGCAGTGGGTGGACCAGTTTCTACTTCACAAGAAGAGGAATTCTGTAAGTTTCTATTAGTCATTACGTCTTGAGTGTGAATTAATATATCATGACTGAGAGCTAGTCCTGGGACAGTAGGAGCTCAGGGCAGCAGAGTGGTTGGGACTCGGGGCTCCCTAGTAGGTAATGGGCAGATCTTAGCATTGCCAGCAAAGGCAATCTGTCCAGGTTGCAGAGTAATGAGGATGCTGGAGAAAGCAGCCAGGAAGAGGCTTTCCCCAGGACTGGGCAGATTTTACCAGGGGTGGGGAATGCCGGAAATGCAGCTGGAGGTCAGCACTTCCTGGCCAGGGGTTCTCACCAGTGAGAGAGGCTGAGTGGGTAGGGACCACACTCCTTGGCCTCCTCCGGAGGATTTTGTGTCTCTGTCTGTTCCCACATGGGGTAGCAAGGCCATGCATTTGATCATAGTGAGAGTCTTCTAGAACATTTCCTGGAAGGCCTGTGTGAGGTGGCGTCCATCTTATGTTGGCACACACAGGACTGTGTGTTGGCAGCGAGGATGAAAGTGCCATCCAGGGCACTCAGAAACCTGGGCACAGCCAGCAGGGGAGCCCTGGGACTCTTCACTTGACCTCTGATTGGCTGGCCAGGAGCCTTAAGGAAGGGGCGGCTCCAGCTATGGTTCTTGAGTCTTGATGAGATATTCAGTGTATGACAGAAGATGAGGACAAATGGCCTTGTCTCAGTGGTAGCTGACAGCTGACGGCATGGTACAGGCGGCGAGGTGAAGAGAAGGGGCTGCAGGCGGCTGAGAGGAAGTGTGATCTGGTGACCTGTTGGTGGTGGGAGCCTTCCTGAGTTGGGGGAGCTTGGGCAGATTCAGGTGATGGGGAGAGTTGGGTGGGTAGTAAAAGGGGCAGCATGTGTGGAGTGGTGTCTGTGATGAAGGCAGTCTCTGCTAGGAGTGGGGAGAGCATGCCCTGGGGAGGGCAGATTTGCGTGTGTTGTGTGTGTGGTCATATGAGGCGGGAAGCCCAGGCGGACATGCTGCTGTGTGAGGTGGTAACTCTGGACCTCAGTGGTAGGAGCAGGTGTTGGGGCTCCGGGGACTCTGTGTGTAGATGGCACTGGTGCCCTTTGCTGCAGGGGTGTCACAGGATCATAGTGACAGCATACCTGGTAGGAGAGGGCAGGAAATAGCCTTAGACGAGGGCCTGCTCAGCCCACCTCCTTGCAGAGCTTGGGGAAAGGGGTGGGATGCTGAACTTGCTGCTGACCTCAAGCTCCTCGCCTCATTCCTACTTTTGCCAAGTGTCAATCCAGGAAGGGTGCTGCCCCATGCCTAGATGTCACTGCCCAGTGGCCGTATGATTTGGTGCTCCCTGGCGTGTCCTGGGGAGGGTCCAGGCTCCTCCTTGAGGTGCTGGCCCTCTTCTTCTTCTGGGACCTCAAAGCAGGCAAGACACTTAGGGGAGCCCCAAGCCTAAGGAATTAATGGAGGGTTAGTAATAAATACCCTCAATGCCCACTAGGAACCCCCTGGAGGTACGGCACTGGGGTTTTAGTTTTCTGTGCCATCAGGTCTGCCCACGTTTCCTGGACAAAGGGACATACACATTCCTGAATCTTCTTCCAAAGACCTAAGGAAATTCTGTCTCGCTGACTATAGCTTAAGGTTGTTTGCATTGGCACATACATATATACAGGGCTATTTTTAGTAACTAGTGGTTTAATTTAAAAGGGGGGTGCACAAAAACAGAATGGCTGGTTGCTGGGATGAGGGGTGATACTGTTGTCTGTTACAGCATATCATACAACTATTGCTGTGTAACCAATCACCCCAAAATAGTGGCTTACAACAGCACCATTTTATTTGCTTAAATTCCCTGAGTCAGGAATCTGGGCAGGACTCAGCTAGGTGGTTCATTCACTGATCTTGCCTGGGATCTCCCACTCAAATGCAACCATCTGGTGGCTTGACTGGGGCTGGTTTGTTTAAGACAACCTTACCCATTTGTCTGGTGGTTGGCACTGGCTTTTTGGCTGGCCCACATATCTCTAGCAGGGTAAACTTCTCTATGGTGGTCACATTTTAAGAGCGTGAAAGTGGAAGCCACGAGATCTCTTGAGGGTTGGGCTCCAAAGCCACAAACATCACTTTTGCTGCATTCTGTTAATCAAAGCAAGTCACAGGACCAGCCCAGATTCAGGGGGCGGGGAAATAGTCTCCACCTATTGATGGGAAGGCTGGCAAGGTCACGTTGCAAAGGGCTGTGTATACAAGGACAGGAGGAATTATTGTGATGATCTTGGCAAAAAACTTACCACACATGATATCTTGACTCAGTCCTCCAAAACAAAGGAAAACACCAAAAAATGTTCCTCTCTCTTCTCCTTTCTTTGTTTCAACTTCCTTGGCAGCTACACAGGGAAGGAGACAATGTGTCACCATCCCCGCAGCATCAGAAGATGAGACTGAGGCCCAGGCACAGAGGCAGCTTGCCTCAGAGCATCTGGTACCTTGGCTGTGGATGGGGTGGTAGAACCAGCACCAGCCTTAGCCCTGCCCCAACTTGGGTTCAGGAGTTGCCCCCTGCCCTCATCAGACTCCCGGATTCTGCCACCCAAGGTTCTTCTGCTTTAGGATGAGAGAGTTTAGTTTTCTCTGGAAAGTCTATTTGAGACTGCCTTCAGGAGGAATGTTTGCTCTCTCCTCTGCCTCAGACTGAGTTAGGAAGGGGGGGCCACTTTTTGTCTGGGATCAGGGCTTAGACTCTGGGGCCACTGGAGAATGTTGAGGAATTGGAGTAAGGTCAGATGAGGACCTTGGGCCAGAGGACCTCAGGTAACCTCACTCCCCTCGCTGGGCCCACTGTATTCTCGGGTGCCCACAGAGTCTCTCCTGAGAGAGAGTCATCAATGCAAAAGGAGGGCTCAGGGTCTGGTGTTCTGTTAGACGAAGGTGGGATGGAAGAGCAGAGCCTTCTACCTAGTCCAGTGAAGTGACTCTGGGGCAAATCACAAAGTCATTCAGGGTGGCAGTTATCTCAGCTGTAAAGTGGAATCCATTTTGTGCCACATGTAGTTTCCCCTGGGAACTTTTCACTGAAGACTTGGATTGGCTGCCAGACAAGGACCTAATTCCCTTCCTGCTCTATTGAGGGGATAGAAGGATCCTCTTGGAAGAAGAAGGCTGAGGGCAGTGTTCTGGCCCTCTCTGAAGAAGTCCTTGCTCCTCTAAGGGCCTGTTGTTGTCACTGTCAGGACACGCCACCTTTGAGTTGGGAGCCACCTGGATCCATGGCTCCCATGGGAATCCCATCTATCATCTAGCAGAAGCCAATGGCCTCCTGGAAGAGACGACTGATGGGGAGCGCAGCGTGGGCCGCATCAGCCTCTACTCCAAGAATGGCGTGGCCTGCTACCTCACCAACCATGGCCGCAGGATCCCCAAGGACGTGGTTGAGGAATTCAGCGATTTATACAACGAGGTAAAGTGTTAGCAGGGCAGCTGGGCACATGGGTGTGGGAGGCATGGGAGTACACTGGCAGTGTGGGTGGAGTTGAATGACTTTCTGGAGTCTTCTGTGATCCCAGTTATGTCTTTGGACACTCTCTGGGCCCTGTATTTGGGAAAGCAGGACAATTTGAGGACAGAATGAAGATTGTGAGTGGAGAAGTAGTAGGTAAGAGGTCACTGATACAGATGATTACATATTTCTTCAGAAAAGCCTTAAGCATCTTTTATTAGATTTATTCCTAAGTACTTGGGTGGTGATTGTTGGCTATTGCTTTTGGTTATTCTTCTAAGTAGTAATTTTTAAAAACTTTATTTTCTTGGGCACCTTGGTGACTCAGTTGGTTAAGTGTCCAGCTTCTACTCAGGTCGTGCACTCAATGATCATGAGATCAAGCCCCACATTGGGATCCATACTGACAGTGCGGAGCCTGCTTGGGACTCTCTCTCTTTCTCCCTTGCCCCACTTGCACTCTTTTTCTCTTTCAAAATAAATAAATAAACTTAAAAAATAAAAAAACAAAAAACCCCTTTCTTCTCTATATTTTCCAGTATACAGAACTATAACTGATTACTCTATATTGATTTTAGCTACCTTGATGAAGTGTTATTTTAATGGTAATCTTATGTCTGTTAATGTGTTATTTTAATTTATATTCTAATAATATTTTAGAATTTTATGTATATAATACTATACAAAAATGAGAGTTTTTTCTTTCCTTCGAATCTTCCAACCAGCATTGTGCCATAGAACTTTCTACAGTAATGGAGATGTTTTAGATCGACACTATCCAGTAGGGTAATCGCTAACTACCTGTGACTTTGAGCTCTTGAAATGTAGCTAGTAAAACTGAGGAGCTAAATATTTAACTTAACTTAATTTTAAATTGCCACAAGTATCTAGTGATACTGTAGTGGACAGCGCAGCCTAAGACCACTTATTTTTTTTCTTGCTGTATCGCACTGGATAGTGTCTCCAGTATAGTGTTGGATAGAAGCGGCAAGGACACACATCCTTGTCTTATTCAGGTTTTTAAAAAAACTTCCATAGGAGCACCTGTGTGGCTCAGTCAGTTAAGCGTCTGACTTTGGTTCAGGTCATGGTCTCACAGTTTATGAGTTCAAGCCCCATATTGGGTAGGCTTGAGCCCTGCTGCGGGTGAGCTTGAGCCCCACCTCAGGATTCTCTCTCTCTCTCTCTCTCTCTCTCTCTCTCTCTCTCTGCTCCTCTCTCACTTGTGTGCTCTCTCTCTCTCTCTCAAAAAAAAGTTCATGTTTTTAGTATCTTTCAGGGGTGCTGTGAACTGCACTTAACAGGCAAGGTAGCACGTAGGTCTTGCCTTCTGATTGCTTACCATTTGTAGTACAATGACCCTTCACTCCAGGTCAGTAAGTTGGTCAGAAAGCAACTATTGTACATTTTTGGGCTCTTGGGTGTGGAAAAGGAGAAATGACTCTTGCTTTGTGGATAGTTCTTGCTCCATGGAGGGCAGGCATGCTGTGACTTACATGTGAGTACCCACAAGGTATGAGTAGTCCCAGACTGAATTGTTAATGAGCAGGTAAAACCTAGTATTCTTCAAAGTAGACCTTCCTGGTCTACTGGGAATTAGTCACGTCCTGAAATCCAGGTTATTGTGAGTGCTTTCAGAATGGATGCCTCTTGAGAATGACTTTCAGGGTCCATGACTTACTTATTTTCTTATATAAACTTAAAAGTAGATCATCAGCTTCTGCTTGTGGGTTTGACCTTTGAAAGCTAAGAGTGTGACTTGTGGAGAGTAGGATGGATAAAATGGGTTACCAATCTGAGTGGTGATTCTTTGGGTCAGAAGGAGGAGGTGTTAACCGTGAGGAAAGTGATTGATTTCTTTGTGTGGTTCTTAACCAAAGCTGGAGACCATTCTGAAGAGGTGTGCTCTAAGCATATGAAGCCCTACCTGAGGGTGTTTTCACAATAAATATGCAGTTTCCTGCCAGAGGTGACTCTGAAGGGCTACTCATTTGAATCTGTTATACTTGTTAACAAATAAATATGCCCTAGTGTCATATAGAGCTTAGTCCTGGGAGCAAGACTACTTTGATTCAAATACTAGTTCTACTATTTCTTAGCTATGTAGTCCTGAGCAAGTTGTTGAGGCTTTCCTTACCTGTAAAACAGACATAGTTAAACCTACTTCAGAAAGTCATGAGGATTAAATGAGATCCTGATGAAAAGCGCTTAATGAGAATTGGGCTGAATGTTATGAGCTGTTACAGGCCTGTGCCTTTACCCTTGGTCACACTGGGAAGATGTAATTTAATCCAGGACAGAAGACTGTACCCATAGGACAAACCGTGTGCAGTTAGGGCTGTCCCAGTTGGTGGTGGACACAAAGAATCATGTTTAGAGGGACTAAATTTATCGCTCCTCAGCTGCACATTCTGGTCTTTTGTCAACATAAGCTAAAGACTGGCTACCATGTTGCTTATCACCTAAGGACGAAAACCCGGGGAGGAGGACACACACTGAAAGCCTGACTCCTTGGCTGTGGTTCTGGGTGAGGAATTTGCTGAGGACTCCAGTTAAGGCCACGTGCCCAGCATCTTGTGACTGTAGGGAGGAAAAGTGAACAATTTGACTCATTTTCTTCTTTAGATCGTATACAACAGAGACATGTTTAATTCATGTGTCTATCTCATGTGGAGGTTTTCCCTGAGTGGCAATGTCACCTTCCTTCCTCTACCCTGCAGCCTCAGGGCCTCTACCAGGGCCAGGTTACAGGGCAGACATCATTCCCATGAATGTGTGCTGACCAATTTCAAACTCACTTTAGGAAGGGAAACACCACTAATCGGCACCAGCCACAGATGTTTGGCCCAGGAGCCCATCTGTTGCCAGGGACTTGGGAGGGAGAGTGGGCGTGTGCTCATGCTCACTGCCCTTCAGTGATACCAGGGTCCAGAGTCCTTGACGTGACTCTTCATGCCCCACCCCTGCCTGTCTTTCCAAAATCATTTCTTGTAACTTGCCCTTTTCTCACTGCCCCCTTTAGCAACGCTGAGCCACTTACATTCTCTCTCCCCTCCCTCATTTTTGAGTATGCTGTTCCTTCTTCCTGAAATGCTTTTCCTCTCTCTCTCATTGCCAGCTGTTTAAGGTCATCTGGGTTGATCTCAAAACCCCTGGGTTCTTTCCCGTCACAGCGCATCCTGTAGAAACAGCCCAGTTATAAGATCTCCCCCATCTGAGTGAAGGCAGGGGCTCAGGGCTGTGTCTGTCTTGCTCACCATTACAATCTGTGTTTGGCACAGCCCCGTAGAAGTTTGTTGAGTGAATGTTGGGGCTCAGAACTTGCCCTCTGGAGAGGCCATGCCTGGCCCTGGACTGGCTTACTTTCTTCAGGGACACCTGCCCAGTGTTTGGTGGGAGTTATATGCCTGGCAAGCAGAGAGTAATAGGACCTTGCTCTAACTGTTTGTGGCTTTCTGTTGATAAAGTCTGGGTTGGAGTTCTTGCCAAAATATGCCTGTGAAATGTATTTTCATTCTTTGGTACACTGAAGCCTCCTTCCCCTCCACATGTTCTGCCTTAGCATGGTCATCTTGCTTAAATAAGTCTGGGTTCTGCAGTAAAGAGGGCACATGGTGTGGACCCAAGCAGGGCCAGGGAGGGCCTCTTGGGAGGTCAGGTTTCAGGGCTCCTTCTGCTCCCTTCCCCCCAAACACTGGCCAGGCAATAGTTCCAGACTGCCCTCCTGGGAGAGGGTGAAGCAGGTACTCCTGGGCAGGAGTGGCAGGGAGAGGCTTTGGGCATTTGGTTCTTGGAAAAGGGAAATGTGTGCAGACCTGTGTTCTCAGTGGATGGTCTGCTTGGCCACATAGTGCCCTTGAGGGGGGTGGCTCCTTTCCCACCAGGCCCCAAACATTTTACTTTGTTTTCAGCAAGGGCCCTTCAGGAGAGCCTCCAGGGCTCCCTCCTCTGCTCATAGACCCAGGGGGCCTTAGATGGTGATCTGGAGGAGGTAAGCCAGCTGCCCAGAGCAGCTTGCCAGCCCTGACCCTTGGCCCTGTTGGTGCAGCCTGAGTGCAGCACCGCATGCCACACTGATGCACCAAGGATGAAGCTCAGAACCTCCAGGAGCACCTGGAACGTGGGGACTTTTGAGTTGGGGCCTTTTGGTCTGAGATGGAGGGAGGTGTGATGAGGGGTGTGTTTTCAGTGTCCTGGTGTCTCTCTGGCAGGTCTATAACATGACCCAGGAGTTCTTCCGGCATGGTAAACCAGTCAATGCTGAGAGTCAGAACAGTGTAGGGGTGTTCACCCGGGAGGAGGTGCGCAACCGCATCAGGGATGACCCTGACGACCCGGAGGCCACCAAGTGCCTGAAGCTCGCCATGATCCAGCAGTACCTGAAGGTACCCTTGTCCTCCCAGAACTTTGTTGAGTGCACGTGGCAGAGGGAGGAAGACCGATTATGGGGCATCTGGGTCCAAGGAGGGCGGGGCTGCTCTGAGGTCCTGTTCAGACCCCTGCCCGGCCCTGGTGGTCATCCTGCTCCTCTCTGGCTCTTCCCACAGGTGGAGAGCTGTGAGAGTAGCTCACACAGCATGGACGATGTGTCCCTGAGTGCCTTTGGGGAGTGGACCGAGATCCCCGGGGCTCACCACATCATCCCCTCGGGCTTCATGCGGGTTGTGGAGCTGCTGGCCGAGGGCATCCCCGCCCATGTCATCCAGCTGGGGAAACCGGTCCGTTGTGTGCACTGGGACCAGGCCTCGGCCCGCCCCCGGGGCCCTGAGATTGAGCCCCGGGGCGAGGGTGACCATAACCACGATGCGGGAGAGGGCGGCCAGGGGGGAGAGGAGCCCCTGGGGGATGAGCGGGATGAGGACGAGCGGTGGCCGGTGCTAGTGGAGTGTGAGGACTGCGAGGTGATCCCGGCGGATCACGTGATCGTGACCGTGTCGCTGGGCGTGCTCAAGAGGCAGTACCCTAGCTTCTTCCGGCCAGGCCTGCCCGCCGAGAAGGTGGCTGCCATCCACCGCCTGGGCATTGGCACCACCGACAAGATCTTTCTGGAATTCGAGGAGCCCTTCTGGGGCCCCGAGTGCAACAGCATACAGTTTGTGTGGGAGGACGAGGCGGAGAGTGGCCCCCTCACCTACTCGCCGGAGCTCTGGTACCGCAAGATCTGCGGCTTCGATGTCCTCTACCCGCCCGAGCGCTACGGCCACGTGCTGAGCGGCTGGATCTGCGGGGAGGAGGCCCTCGTCATGGAGAAGTGCGATGACGAGGCGGTGGCTGAGATCTGCACGGAGATGCTGCGGCAGTTCACAGGTGTGCCCCCGCCCCGCCGGCTGCACCGCCCTCCGTGGGTGCAGCTGAGGGGCGTGCCCACCGGGGGAGCCGCCCCCAAACTCCTGTGGAACTTGAACTGCTCAAAGCCATGGGGGCTGTTTCTTCTCTCTAAGGGCTGATTGTAAAACCTCAGGTATCACCCCTGAACCTCAGATTGCCCATTTCCTGCCCATACTGTCCTGCTATGAGATGGATTTGTGTTTCATTGTCTGATTCTTTTAGTTGAACTTTTTTCATATAGGAAATTGGGGGGCCCAGAGAGATGAGCTGTTTTGCTGGGGGGGGGGGTCCACAGGGAGGCACTGAAAGGTAAACAGCTAGAGCCCCCAACCTCCGTACGTCTTCGTGTGTCCTCCATGCCTACCAGCAGGGGCCTGGCCTTGCAGCCGGGGAGGTGGAGCGCCAGTTGTCCTCTCAGGGGTGTCTTCTGTGTGCAGCCGTTTATTATCTTCCTTCCCCTTGGCTCTTCCGACTTCCCAACAGGGAACCCCAACATTCCAAAACCTCGGCGAATCCTGCGCTCGGCCTGGGGCAGCAACCCCTACTTCCGAGGCTCCTATTCGTACACGCGGGTGGGCTCTAGCGGGGCAGATGTGGAGAAGCTGGCCACGCCCCTGCCGTATGCGGAGAGCTCCAAGTTGGCGGTGAGCGGGGTGCAGGGTGAGGAGGCCCTGGGGGGTGGGGGCAGGGATATTGTGTGTGGGTTTGGTTGGGGGGGTGGGGGAGGGTGGTGTTCACCGAGGAGTGACAAGATGAGGCAGATGGAGTAGCTGCTGTGAGGAAGGGGATGATGGGGGAGAAAGCAAGGTCATGTGCACTTAACATCTGGAAGAAAAGTTGGAAGCAAATTGAGATATTAAAAACTTTCTTGAGGTTGTAAAAGCTGAGCCCTTTCGTGTTATGCTCTAGCCATTAGCGGCATTTAATTGAAATTAATTATGATTTAAATTAATACATTAAAGATTCAGTTCCTTGGTTGCACTGGCCACATTTCAAGTTTGACAGCCACCTGTGGCTAGTGGCTGCGGTGTCGATTGGGTAGTCATAGAACATTTCTGTCGCCATGGAAAGTTCTCTTGGACAACACTGATTCAGTAGAAGTAAGTTTCCCCAATATGTTTTACTTACCTTTCCCCCCTAATAAGTTTCAGAAAATAAAATTGAGAATACCGACCATCCCTCAAGTTATATCAACTATCTTATAAATGATAGAGAAAAATAATGAATCTTAGAGAAAAAAATTGTATATACTTCTGTACATATAAAGTGGACTTCAGGTTTCCCCTACCCAGCATCCACATACAAAAAATGTTAAAACCCCAGCAGAATTATATTTAAAACAATTCTTTGGTGGAATTGGTGAAGATATGCAGCATGTGTTGGGCACGCCCTGGTTGTGCTCAGCGGGAGAGAAGAAAAGGTTCTTACTGAGGCTACTGCCATCCTCCTGAAGAGCAAACCTCTTGTCACCTACATCAAGTCAGGACTAGTGCATCTAGCAAAAAGTGAAACAACACGAAAAGAGCTGGGGCCCAAAGCAGACAGAGTTTACTCCTATCACACAGAGACAGAGGGAGATTTAGAGGTAGGTATCCGGACCCAGTGCCATTGGCGCCTGGCTCCATCTTCAAGGCCACCATGTGGTTCTAGAGGGCTGTGAGGCTGCCCCTCTCAGGGCCATGACAGGCAGACAAGGCAAAAGAGAGAACCCCCTGGGGCTGAGTCAAGTGCCTCTAAACAACCATGCACTTGAAGCTGATTGGCCAGAACTTAGTCACATGCCTGTAGCAGCTGCTAAAGAGATTGGGATGCATCATTTTTGTTCTGGATGGCAATGAACCCAGTTAAAAATCAGGGCTTTGTTACTGAGGAGAAAGAAGAGAATGGATGTAGGAGTAGGCAGCTTGCCTTCTGCCACAGTAAGCCTACCCCCACCCGCTATGTCTATGGGCTCCTTGTTGGTGGGTTAAAGCTTCACTACTCAAAGTGAGGGGTCTGTGGACCAGCAGCATCAGCGTCATGTGGGAGTGTGTTAGAAATGCAGACCTGCTGAATTAAAACCTACATTTTGTCAGGATCCCCAGTTGGTGCCTTTGCACATTCAGTTTGAGACACAGTGGGACAGAGTCCAAACTCAAACTTGGAATGTAGGCACTCATAGTTTGCCGGGACCCCACCTACACAGCTTGCTTTCTTGAGGTTGAGCCCCGGCTGTACCAAAACTCTCACTGTCCCTTGCTTTGGTGCATTTTTGCCCTCATTTATCCTTCTTCTTGAAATGTCTTTTGCCTGTTTGTTTACCTAGCATCTTCTGAGAAGCAGCCCAAAGGTCCTGTCCTCTGGGAAGCTTTGTGTGATCCCCGTCACAGGAGGCCTCTTTTCTGGGCTCTCAGCACCTTGCCCAAACACCCATCAAATAACACATGATGCTGTTTAGTAATTGGGTTTCGTGTCTGGCTTCCCCACCAGCAAGGAAGCTCCTCAAAGCAGCAGCCCGGTCACCTTTTATCTTCCAAGTGCTCAGAACAGTCCCTGGACCCTAATAGGGGCTCCATAAAGGTTTGTTAAATTACCGCCTAACTTTATTGAGTGCTTATGTTCTTCCAGGTTCTAAGTGCTTTAGATACATTATTTCAGTTAATCCCTACAGCCACCATCAGAAGTAGGTGGTTTAAACCCATTTTGCAGATGAGAAAATCAAGGCTTAGGAAGGTTAAACCACTTGCCCTGAGTTCACTAGTAAGAGGCACAATGAGCCTCTGAGACTGCATTTCCAGGACTCCTAGCAGCCTCAGAGCAGAAAGAACTGAGGCCTGGATGTCTGGGGAAGGAGCAGGGGAAGGTGGCCAGGTGGGATGGGCAACTCCTCATCCTGCGGAAGCAGCAATACCTGCATCTCAGGTGCCTGCTCTCTGATTTGTAGTGTGGACGAGGGTTTCCTGGGGCAGACAGGTAGCCTCCTCGCCTTTCTTGCTCTTCCCCCCTCACTTCCCCATCCCCTGGCCCAGCCCATGCAGGTGCTGTTCTCGGGTGAGGCCACTCACCGCAAGTACTACTCCACCACCCATGGTGCTCTGCTCTCTGGCCAGCGCGAGGCTGCCCGTCTCATCGAGATGTACCGGGACCTCTTCCAGCAGGGGACCTGAGGGCCCTCTTCACTCCCGAGCGCATTCCTTAAAGAGCCACTAACTCATGACTGCCAGCCCTGCCCCTTGCTGCTGTGTGCTCCTAATTTCCTAATCCACAATAGAATGGATTTATACCTTTCATAGAGCTAGACGCCCTGACTGGCTTCAGATCTGGTCCTGTAGCTTTTCCTTTTCTCTGTGCTGGGTGGTGACCAGGGTGGGGCCCGTTGATTTACCTCTGTGCTCTGACCTCCGACCTCTGACTTCCCTGTGCCTCCCCTCCCCTCCTGCCTTGTTATTGTAAGTGCCTTCAATACTTTGCATTTTGGGATAATAAAAGAGGCTTGCCCTTCCTGTGCCCCTCAGCTTGTCTCTTCCATTTACCTCAGCCTCTTATGTGTGTGTCAGTAGTTTTTGTTAGCATATCTTCTTTGAGTGAGGGGACGGTGGGAGGGCTATGGCCTGGCTGTGCCCCCAGAAGGTAGGGTGTCTGCCTTACTGGAAGGGGTATCCCCTCACCTCAATCTGTTTGTGGTTGTTTGCCTTCCTGCCGGAGAGACCCCTCAGGGATAAGGGCTCCTCACTACTTGGCTCTGCCCCTTCAGGATGGGCCTGTGTCTGCCCACTGGCCCTTTACTGGACTTCTCAGAGCCCTACTGGGTGGCATGGCCACATGGAGCGAAGGTGAGTTCCATGGGAGGGGACATCTGTTGTGGCTCCATGCCAACCTCAGATGTATTAATTATTAGTCAGTGTCACCTGGCTCTGGGGCCCTAGGTCTGGCCTTTGAGGTGGCTGCTGTTGACTTCTGGGAAGTGGATAGCGTGGCTATTTTTTTGATATTCCTAAGTATTGCCCACCTGCTGTATGCCAAGGGCCTACTACTTCTTGGGGGGGGTGTCTTTTCTGCTTTTTTTTTTGCTGGGCAAAAGCACACACGTGCATATACATAAGTAACTTATACAGGTGTGCACACACACACTCACCTGTGTGCACACACACATACATACACATATGCATACGCACACACACATTACATACACTCACTCCTACACAGATACAGCACCCCACACACTTATACCTACACACAGCTACATTTACACACACATGCACAGAACCTTGAAGAACATTTAGTCATTTTCTTCCTCTAGATTGCTAATGATAGAGCTTGAATTGTATAGACTTGGGGGATTTGGGTGGAGGAGGAAGTTGTGAAAATCCAGGTCCCCATGCACCTGCCCCTCCGCCCTGGTCTAACTGCGTGGGCACTTAGGCTGGGCTCGCCTCTCAGAAGTTTAAGGCATTGTCCCTGACGGGACTCTACGTCCCGTTCCTCATTGCCTCAGGTTATGATGGAGATGTCCAACATGTAGAGACACCTACGCACACCTACCTCATTTTTCCTTCTGCACCCATTGAACACCCTCCCTGCATGTACACCCACTGCACCCACACAGCTTCCAGGTGTCCTCGCATCACCAAGGCTGGTCCCCCTGGAGTTTAGGTCAGGGGTTCATAATCATCTGACACATAGCTCAAAAAATTGTAACTATATAAGAATTACAAGAGGGGCTATAGGTGTAGTTCAAGCTCAAAGTCATGAAAGGATCTGTGGAAACATCTCCCTCCACACTTGTTCCCAGTACCATTGCGGCTACCCACGACGCACGTATTAGCGCCTTGTGTATCCATTTCTGGTATGTCAGCATAAAGACGGGCCCTTCTCTATCCTTTTTACACCAAAGTGACCAAGTATTCATCCTGTCCTGCATTTTGCTTGTTTTAGTTAACATAATGTGTCTTGGAGATCAGTCCATAACAACACCTCAACACACCTTGTAAATTTGGGACTTGCTTTGGTCAAGGGGTGTGTCTCCCTCCTGGCCCAGAGTTGCTTTGCAGGAAGCATCCTTTCTGTTAACTTCGCCTTGGGAGGCACTGACCCCGTGTGCACCCACCCCGTGTCCTGGATTTTCCCCACTAACTGTGGTGGCATGGGTAGCAGTGGCCTGTCACAAAAGCACAGGGGAGGGAAGCAATAGGCAGATTCTCAGGATCACCGGCAGGGGAATTTTAGAGGACTCCATGAGGGTCAAAGGGCTAGACATGTTTACTCTGTGATTAAATGTTGGGGAGCTTCAGGTGTGGGCAAGGGGGAGGGAGGGAGGGAGGGAATAGTCACTTAGAGCTGGCCACTTGCCAGGCAGGGTGTTCGTTGTCAGTGCTGAGTGCATGGGTCTTTTAATTTGATATGGATGCTAACTCAGGCTGGAGAGGGTGATTTATTCCCACGGGGAGTCAAATCCTACAGGAGTTAAGTAATGGCATCCGAGGTCATTGAGGTTTGACTCCACATTGCAGGCTCACTGTATTTATTGAGCCGTGTAAAGAGGAGGCTGGTGCCACACACAAAAAAAAAAAAAAAAGAAAAGAAAAAGAAATCTGAGGCCATTGCTGGAGAGGGTGGACATGGGCAAGCCACACTGGGAGACTATGTGGCAGATTCTACTAAAACTGGCATGCGCCTGCGCAAGGGATAGGAATGCATATGCCCGCCAAACGTATGTACCAGAATGTTCATAGCAACATAGTTTGCAATAGCTAAAAACCAGAAGCAGCTAGATGTCCCCCCATAGTAAAGCAGGGGAAATGTACTACACACAATGGAATACTACGTACCAATAGAAAAACATAAGCCGACATTTGCGATGTTGATTAATTTCAAAAACATTATGTTGAGTGAAAGTAGCCAGTCACAAGGCTATATGCTGTATGATTTTTATCTATGAAGTTCAAGAACCTATAAAACTGTTGTGTTAGAGATGAGGGGACAGGGCAGTGCCTGGGCGGGAGTATGGGGGTGTTTTCCAGTTAAAGAAATGTTCCATATCTTTAAAAAAATTTTTTTATGTCTTTATTTTGAGAAACAGAGAACAAGCTGGGGAGGGACAGAGAGACAGGGAGCACAGAATCTGAAGCAGGCTCCAGGCTCTGAGCTGTCAGCACAGAGCTGGATGCGGAGCTCGAACCCACGGACTGAGAGATCATGACCTGAGCTGAAGTCAGACCCTTAACCAACTGAGCCACCTAGACACCCCAGAAATGTTCCATATCTTGACCTGGGTGGTAGTTGCATGGATGTATACATTCGTAAAAATGCATTGTGTTATATACACTGACGGTTTATGCACTTTTCTCTGTGTGTGTGTGTGTGTGTGTGTGTGTGTGTGTGTGTGTGTGATGTTAACTCAATTTACAAAGTTTAAAAGAGTCTGAGGACACCCTTCCCCCCACCCTCCCATCTCAAAATACACAGTTGTGTTGACCCAGTGAATTTCCTCCTTGCAGCAGATAAAGGGAGGAAGGACCTACTTACGTCTCTCCTGGCTGCCTGGTGATAAGGACTGGCCTTGTGTTTACTAGTATGTCAATATTTATCAGACTCCTTGCCTATGTCCCGTCCCCTCCTCTGGGCACCCCCAGCTGTGTGAGGGAGGTGGGGACTGTTTCACAGCAGGGGACATCGAGGTTCCCAGGTCAATGTGGGATTGTGGAAGGCCATGCAACCTGCGGGGGGATGCCATCTGAGGGGGAAGGAACAGCCCTGGGGGGAAGGTGGGGACAGGTGCGGGAGGATGGCCCTGAAGAGTTTGCCAGAGCCTTCCAGGGTGCCGCCTCCCTATCAAATAATCACATAATGTGGGTAGCATTTATGACTGGCAGCTTCAAAAACAGATTTGAGGTAGGGGCGCCTGGGTGGCTCGGTTAGTTAAACGTCCAACTTCGGCTCAGGTCATGATCTCTCAGTTCACGAGTTCTAGTGCCCTGTCGGGCTCTGTGCTGACAGCTAAGCGCCTGGAACCTGCTTCAAACTGTGTGCCTCCCTCTCTCTCTGCCTCTCCCCTGCTCGTAGTCTGTCTGTCTCTATCAAAAATAAATAAAACATTAAAAAAATATTTGAGTCAGATAAAAGCAAGGGCCATTCAGAAGCAAGACAGACTAGATGTGTCAGGAACACGGGATGAATTCCTGCTGTGACTAGGTCTCTGAAGCAGCCTTGGCATTGATTGAACCTCAAAGGACTCTATCAGGGGTGGCAAATGTGACATGTTCGGGCCAACACCCACGTCAACGCCTGCTCTGCAGTTCCTGTCACCTATAGAAAAGTCACTTGAGGGGAAATTTCTTTTCTGGCGTCGGATTCAAATAGGATGGCTGCATGGTGACTTGTGCTGTGGGCATCGGTGACTCCATGAGCAAGCTATTCAGTTGTGGGTGTGTGGAAATCTTGGAAATGTTCCCTCAAGGGGCCTGGGATACTCGGCAGGTGCTGTGTCTTTCCACCTTTGCTGCTATGGGACAGGTTAGCAGGTAGCTCCTACTTCATGGGAGACACTTGGAATGTCTGCACTGCGCACAGAGGTAGGAGAGAAGCGTTTCTGGTTTGAGTCTCCTCGTATTTATTTACTTGGGCCTGTTGAGAAGAGCCCAAGGGTAAGCCCAAGGTGCAGAGTGAGGGGGTTCTAGAGAACTGCCTGCCTAATTAATGGTCTGACAAACATAATGGTGGAGTTACACGCGGCCGTGTTTTCTCATAATGATGGGCTGTGCCGTTTGTTGAGGCTGCTCTTGATTTGTGCAGGGTAATCTGATCTCAACAGAACAGAAGAATTGTGGCCCTACCAGTGACATCCAGGAGATCTAAGCACATGGTAGGCATTTAACGTAAGAAAGGAAGGGATTGGTGACAGCCCTGCTGTTGAACGGGAGATGTGGGGACAAAAGCTGTTCTCGCCTCTCATGATTCTGGCAGTGGTTGTTGGACCCTGATTTTGCAGGTGTGTTCAAAACCTGGCTCTCTGGTAGGGGGTACAAAATGTCAGGCACGTTTTATTTCAGTGAGCGCAGTATTTGAGCAATTTTGAGGCAACCCTTTTGGATTTCCCTTGTCTGTTCTCCCCTTCAACCTCTGAACCCCCGTCTCCTTGCTGTCAACAGACAATGTCTCCCAATGTGTCCTTCATAGACTCACTAGAAGCCTCCAGAGGCAACTTCCTTGTCAGATCTACAAATAATGAATCTTCACATCCATCCTTATAGGGACCGCCCCTAACCCCCCCCCCCCAAAGGAAGTGCGAGACCCTCCACTTGTACATCTCATATTCCAAACTCAGGGAACTTGTCTCATCTTTTCCTCTCCCCCTTCTCTCTACTCCATCCTTCCCACCCACATTTCAAGACGCCCCTGTCTTTCCATCACTCTCTCCTCTTCCTACCGCCTTCCCTTTGTCTTCCTTTCGTGCTAGCGTTTCTACACTTGTTCTCTGCATTCTTACTATCCTTACCTTAGCAGTTGTTGGTGGGGATCCTTAGGTTTGAGAGAGAGACACACGGGAAGGGCTGGGTTGGCTCCCCTTCTTACTAAGGCTAGGAGAGGTGGGGAGGAAGGATCCCTGTGGACTCCAGGGTCTTTTGAAGCCAGAACGACCTCATGGTTTGAAGCACGTCCTCTGGCGCCATCTGCTGGCCATATGGGACTACAGCCCTCTTGCTGCAGGGAGAACACGTGTGTCCTGTATTCTCTGTCGGCTTTTCTGAATTCAACAACAGAGAAACCTCCCAACAAATCACCGAAAATACCTTTAATTTACATCGAATAAGTGGATAAAATAACATTGTAACTTATTCTGGACTATCATTTATTTTTCATTCTTAACAGTAAAAAGAGACCTTGTTGGTCCCAAGATGAGATGTTTTGCTCTCCTCCCTCCCTCCCTCCTTCCTTCCATAATCATCCCGTTCTCTTCCTTTTCTCTACCAGACTTTTAGTGCTTTCCTTTTGTATGCCAGCCTCAAAAAATATTTAATTATGCTTTAATAAATATATTCACTAAAATGAATGAATGAATGAATAAGAAATGTGAACTTACTTTGTTTCCCAAACAAATAAAAGTTGGACTGTGTGACTTAAATTCTTTTACATTTATTGAGTTTGTATTATGGTCCAGCATATGGTCTCTCTTGGTACATGATCTTTGGGGCTTGCAAAGGATGTGTTTTCTGCTGTTGTTGAATGGAGTGTTATACGGATGTTGATTATATTTTGTTGGTTGATGGTATTATTGAGTTCTTCTATATCCTTGCTGATTTTCTATATAGTTCTAGCAACTGTTGAGAGAATTGTGTTGAAATACAATTATGTTTTTATTTATACTTTCAGTTCTATCAGGTTTTTTTGTGGTATCAATAGACTATTTTAGAACAGTTTCAGACGTAAGAAGTAAATATATAGAGTCCTCTTGCCTAACCATTTTCCCTATTATTAACATTTTTTCATTAAAATTGTAGGTTTGTTACAACTAATGAACCAATGATGGTACATTATTATTAACAAAAGTCTATAGTTGATTCATATTTCCTTAGTTTTTACCTAATGTCCTTTTTCTGTTCCAGAATTCCACCCAGGATACTATGTTATATTTAGTTGTCATGTTTCCTGACGTTCCTCTTGGTTGTGACATTTTCTCAGACTCTCCTTAGTTTTGATGACCTTACTAATTTTGAGGAGCGCAGAGCCAGGGATATTAGACCACTGCCTCTCTATTGGAATTTGTCTGATGCTTTTCTCAAGACTAGACTGGGGTTTTGGTTTGAGGGAGAAAAACCCCAGAAGTCAAGTGCCATTCTGTGTCATCATGTCAAGGGTACATACTGTCAACATGACTTTGGACTGTTGATAGGAGCCATGCTCACTGGCTCAGGTTGTGTTTGTCAGGTTTCTGCACTGGAAGCCAGTCTTTCCCTCCTTTCCATGCTCTACTCTTTGGAAGGAAGTTACTTTTTGCAGCAACGAGTAAGGAGTTATGCTCCCTTCCTTTAGAGTATCTACTGTAATTTATTTAGGATTCTTTTGCACAGGAGCACTGTCCCTCTCCCCTTTATTAATTTATTCAAGTATTTATATGTATCAGAATGGATTCATGGGTATTGATTTTATACTTTGGATTGTCCAGTACTACTTAATCTTGTTATTATATTGTTCCAGCTTTGATCATTGGGAAATCTTCCAGTGGACTCCTATGTCCCTTTCACATACCCCCGTCAATGTGTATGTGTGGCTTTTTCTTCTTTTTTTGGAGCACTTCTTTACTTTCTGGCACTACAAGATATTCTAGGCTCATCCTGTGTATGTCTGGCCCTAGTCATAGAAATAGACATTTCTTACGTTTTGTTTTTGTTGTTGTTTTTTGTTTGTTTGTTTGTTTTTGAGAGACAGAGAGACAGCATGAGCAGGGGAGGGTCAGAGAGAGAGGGAGGCACAGAATCTGAAGCATGCTCCAGGCTCTGAGCGAGCTGTCAGCACAGAGCCTGACGCGGGGCTCGAACCTACGAACTGTGAGATCATGACCTGAGCCAAAGCCAGATGCTTAACTGACTGAGCCACCCAGGTGCCCCAGAAACAGACATTTCTGTATAGCATCCTAACCCTTTTGCTAGGGGCGCCTGGGTGGCTCAGTTGGTTAAACATCTAACTCAGGTCATGATCTTGCAGTTTTTGAGTTTGAGCCCTGCATTGGACTCTGCACTGACAGTGCAGAGCCTGCCTGGGATTCTCTCTCCCTCTGTGTCTGCCCTTCTCCACCCTCAAAATAAATAAACTTAAAAAAAAAAAGAAACCACGGTTTGGGCAGTAGGTGTGGTTGTTGCTATGGAGGTATAATTGCTTCTAGACTCTCTTGGTTGACAGAGCTGTGTGTCTACTCACCTGTGTATATGCATATCTATGAATATTTTTAAATGGACTATCTGTATCTGCATTGGTGTGAGTTCTTACTGATGTCTCCACCACCGCAGGGACCTCTCCCATGCCCTTTGTTCTGAAGGACTTCCTCACTGGCTGTAGGATTCTGATCGGCAGCTCTTTCCTTTCAGTACTTAAATGCTGTGAAAGCCGCTGTCTTTAGAATTGTGTTTCCCTCTAAGAACATGTCATTTCTCCCTTGCTTCTCTCAAGATTTTCTCCCAAGTTGCCAAAACTTTAGGGCTCAGCATCCACGTAATCCCCTTTAATGAGCTTTCTGCTGATCTTACTGTCTTATCCTTAACTCCCTGCCCCTTCTAGAAGTAAATTTCTGTCTTCTGAATTCCCAAAGCACTTGTTTGCTTTTTGACGTCACCATCGCACCTGCCTTGTTTGCCAATAATGTGACTGCGTGTCTTAGGTGGTTCACAGTGATTGCATCTTCATATTCCCATAGCATCCAAGTATTTAATAAGTGCACAAAAAATTTATTCAGTGGATGAAGGTAATAATATAATTGATGTAAAATTCTCAGATCTATTAAAAGTTTATTTAGTATTTACTTTGAGAGAGAAAGCACAAGCGGGGAGGAGCAGAGAGAGGGAGAGGGAGAAAGGGAGACTCCCAAGCAGGTTCTGCCCTGTCAGCGTTGAATCCAATGTGGGGCTCGAACTCACGAACCATGAGATCATGACCTGAGTGGAAGTTGGATGTTTAACTAACTGAGCCACCCAGGCATGCCCCAACATTTTCAGATTTTTAAAAATTAATTTTTAGTGACACAGGTACTTGTGAAAATATTCTAAAAATAAAGGAACTTTACAGATGAAGCTAGAGTTTCCTGTAATCATTTCCTTAATTCTGATTCCCCACCTTAAGAATTGGTATTTCTCCTACCAAAATATAAAGATACATTTCTACATACATGATATGTGACTGCAAATTATATAGTATTTGTATATACATGTATTTTTGGATAAGTGGAATTGCCCTGTGCATGTTCTTTCTTTTTTTTAAAATTTATTTTAATGTTCATTTATTTTTGAGAAAGAGAGACAGAGCATGAGTCGGGGAGGGGTAAAGAGAGAGGGAGACACAGAATCTGAGCTGTCAGCACAGAGCCTGATGCAGGGCTTGAACTCATGAATGGTGAGACCATAACCTGGCTGAAAGTTGGGTGCTTAACTGACTGAGCCACCCAGGTGCCCCCATATTCTCTTTCCATTAGCTTTTTGTTCACCCAACAAAAGGAGAACTATCTGCTGAAATTATGTATCTCATATATTCCTTATTTAAGTATCAACTTTGCCAAGGATGGGCATTTTCTTATTTCTAGTTATTTATTATTATAAAGAATGCTGTGATCACCATAGACAATGACTCTGTGCACACATATAAAGGTCCCTGCATCATGGGACATAACCATTTTCAGTTTTGGAAGACACACCAAATTACCCTGAAAAGAGGTTTACCAAATTTACACTCACACAAATGCAGTATGTGAGCACTTATATGTATGCAATTTGCCATCAATGTAATGAAAAAATTTCCTTCCTTCCTTCCTTCCTTCCTTCCTTCCTTCCTTCCTTCCTTCCTTCCTTCCTTCCTTCCTTCCTTCCTTCCACCAGGTAGGTAAAACCAGATGTCTCATTTTTGTTTTAATGGCATGTCCCAACGAGTAATATTTTTTCTTATTATTTTTAGACATGCCCCCCCCAGGGGTTGTCTATCCTATCCCTTGGACCACATTTCTGGTATTTTCTTGGTGGTTTGTAGGAGTTTAAAAAAATGTATTTAAGGATAATAGTCTTTTTGTCCATGATACAAATTGCAAATATTTTCTTCCAGTCAGCTGCATTGTTTATGGGATCTTTTGACATAGAGAAACTTTAAATTTAGAAAGAACAGACTTTTATCAATCTTTTCTTTTGTGGTGTTTTTTGTAACCTATTTAAGAATGTGCATTTTTATCCCAAGCCATAAAGATAGTATTCTGTGTTTTTTAAAATAGTTTTTAAACTTGTATATTATGTACTTAGATATTTGGTGGACTTGTGGCATGAAGCAGGGATCAGCTGGTCACGCTGATATTTCTTGTTGGGGGGTCCCCCTTTTCCCCACTGATATGAAATGCCATCAAATGATTATCGCTGGGAATGGATAGGCTCTTCCCGAACAGTGGTTTATACTTGGCTAAATTCAAACTCTTTTATTAGCTTCAATTATTTATCAGTGACTTTTCTTGGGTTTTCTGGGTAGGAGATCATATTACTTGCGAAATTTGATCATCCTGTTTCTTTACAGTCAGTGTACCTGTTGTGTCTTTTTCTCTTTTCTTATTGCATTAAGTGTAGCTTATGGCACAATGTTGAGTAAAGGAGTGATGAGGGGATCATGGCCATGTTCCAAACTTTAATGGGAATTCTTCTGAAGTTTCCAAGTATGCTGTTTGCTTTTGGTTTCCGGTGGGTACCTCTTATCAGGTTAAGGAAATTCCCTTCTAGATCTAGTTTGTAACTGCTTTATTATGAGTGAATATTGAATTTTATCAAATGCTTTTTTGGTATCCATTGAGATTATCATAGGGGTTTTCTCCTGTTATCTGTTAATGTGTTAATTACATTAATATTTCTGAAGTTTTCCTTAAATTCTGGGAACAGTCTTTAGCTTGGTGTATTAGTCAGCTTAAGCTAAATTCTGCTCTGGTAACAAACAATCCCTGAATCTTAGTGAATTGCTACAGATGTTTATTTCTTGCTCATGTCATATGAGCACTAAGGATTGATTTCATGTCTTCTTAATTCTAGGGCCCACGTTGATGGAGCATCTCATGGTAGATGGAAAAGAGAGATACTGGAACATCTTAACATTTCTACTCAGAAGTGGCATATATTATTTCTATTCACATTTCATTGGTCGAAGCAAATCAGTGGCTGAACTTGCTTGCTGTCAGTGAATAGGCATATAATCTTCCTACAGAACAGTACTCACCAGGTTGGGGCAGCAAATGTTTTTGTAATTATAATACAATCTATCATACTGGTCATGATATGTTATTATTTTAATATGCTTCTGGATTTCACGTGCAAATATTTATTTATTTAGGCTTTTGCATCTATGTTTACAAGTGACCTAAGATTTTTTTTTTTTGTCTTAGATTTTCCAGGGCTTTTCTTTCTTCCCCTCTTGGGCCTTTTAAAATAATTTGGGCAGCTTTACATCCTTTTACTGTGTGCATTAGAAAAGTGTGTATAGAACATTAAATATCTATTTCCTGGAGATTTAAAGAACTTACTTGCAAAACTGGTTGGACTTGATTTTTTTGGTAGTAGAACTTTGATGTTTTAATTTCTTTTATGATTAACATTCTGTTAAAATTTCCTGCTTTTTGGGGGAAGATGCTATTTGACACTTTATATTTTCTTAGAAAGCCAGCCATTTCATGATGGTTTAAACATTTACTGCTTTAAAATTGTTCGCAGTATCCTCTCTGACTTTAGTTGTATCCCCTTTTTGTTTCAGATTTATTCTTTTTTATTGTGTTTATGTTGACTGGGCTTTTTCAAAGGGTACTGATTTAAAAGAAGAATTCATTCATGTTTGGTAATATCTGCTTCTGGCCTTTATGCCTGCATGATATCCTACTTAGCTTAGAAAACCATCATTTCTCTTTGTAACTCTTTTCTTCAAAACATATGTACAATAGGATCTCATTTGCTTCTCACAAAAAATGTGAGCCCCAAGTGACAGACAAGGAAACCTAGGGCTTGGGATGCTGAAGTCCTTGCTCTATGCCACACGAGTGGGCGTTCCAGTCTGGACCAGTGTTTGTTCTAGCTCAGGGCAAGAACTAGATTGGTGTTGCCACTGTGGTAGAGGATAACAAAAGTTCTTCACTCTTCCTCGTGACCCTATGCTTTGCCATATGACTTTGCATCTCCTCCCACTAAAGAAGTTACTATGGGTTGAATTATGTCCCCCACAAATTCATATTTTGACATCCTAACCCAGCTGCTTGTGATAGATTAGAAGATTATTCAGTAAATATTCAGTCATTTTCCTTTCCCTCTGGGAGCAGAGGTTTTTTTTTTTTTCCCCCTGCACAATCACTTCAGGCTTGGCCATCTGACTTGTTTCACCCAGTGGAGTATGAACAGACATGATGTGATATGAGCAGAAGTTTTAAACATGCTTGCACAGTTGGGTTTCACTTTGTGTACTTGCCATTTGTCATGGGAAGAACGTACCCCCATTAGCTGATGTTTTCTAGAGAATATGGAGAAAAAGGGAATAGATATGAGTCCATAGAAGATTGGAACCAAACCTAGGACCTGCACACAGACACATAAACAAGAAATACAGATGCTTGCTCTTGTAACCTGTGAATTTACGGGTGGTTTGTTTTACGGCATTATCATGGCAATAGCTGACTGATACACCTCTCTTTGGGGAGTCACTAAGCCCAAAAGGGATATTTCTAGGCACTGGTAATAGAACAAGAAGTGGGCCCACAGATGGGGGAGCCACCCAGGGTACAAGGGTGACTAAGGCCTGCAAAGGGGCCTGGCAGGAATGGGCCAAGGGATTCAGTTCCCCAGAGGATGCATTTCATGGCTTGACTCTGGCTCTTTTAGTTCTGACCTACCAGACTGAAAAGAGATCTTCTCTCCCAGACTACCCAGTTCTCAGCTAATGAGGAAGAACTTTATTCTAAAAATTCAGAGCTGATGGCTACTCATCTTCCATCAAATGGAACATCTAAGAAGCTCTGCTATCCTACTCTGATTTCAGGTCCCTTCTGACCTCAGACCCAGAAGCCTGCAGAGTGCAATGAGCAGGAAGTCTTTGCTGAATTTGAAAATGGTTGACTGATGTCCTTACTTTACAGATCTGTTTTGAATTTCTAGCCTCTTTTTGGGTCCTTGTTGGTGTTTTAAAGGGCTTGACAGGATGCCACTGTAAGTTGGAAGTACCTGTCCTTGATTAATAAGGACACCAAGGATGTGTATGACTTTCAGTAGTAAAGTCAGGAGAAAATTTGTGTACAGACAACCTGAGTCAACCTTATAGAGATAGTGTCGGAGTTGGAAATGTGGATTTGGGACATGGACGTTCCTATGGATGGCGACAGGGAAAGAAAAGAAACCCGAGACTAGAACTTTAGAGTATGCTTAAATGTAGAGGGAGATAGAAGAGGGGCAGGAAAAAACAACTTTCCTGAGTTTTTAGGGACTCCTAACAAGGTAGGCAGGTCTAGATGGTAGCTTGGGAATGCTGAGTGTGGGTGTGGACATGGAAATGCCATCTGGGGAATTTCTAGAATCTACCTGTTTTGTCTTTCATCTTCATCCCTGTGGCCAGTGGCCACAGCACTATCATCTCCTGTCCGGATTACTGCAGTCACCTCTCTTAATTGATCTCCTGCTTCTGCTCTGGTCCTTCTTTTTCTTTTCTATCCCAACACAACAGTCAGAGTGACCCTGTTCACCTCGAGTCCAATGCTGTCTCTTCTTTCCTCAAGCCCTTGTAAGGCACCACATGACTCGCCTTTCCCCACCTGGAAGCCTGGGGTCCTGCCGTGGTTTACGCAGCCCTGTGCACTTTGGCACTCATCGCCTACTACGTCTGGTACCTTAGCTCCTGCTCCCCTCCTTTGCCTGATATGTTCTGCCGACTCAGGCTTCCTCGCTAACCTTTGGATGCCCCAGGTTCCCTTCTCAGTCAGGACTTTTGCACCTGCTGCTCTCTCTGCCTAGAATGCTCTTTCCCAGAGATCTGCATAGCTCACTCCTTTATCATCTTCAGGCCTTTTCTCATACATCATCTTCTACCCGAGGACTTCCCTGGGCACCTGATCTAAAAGGACGATCTCCCATCCTCAGCACTGCTATCCCCTTCCCTCTTATATTTCTTTTGCTTGTCACCATCTATTGTATATTTTGTTTATGTTGTTTATTACCGATCACTCCTATCTCTCCTGAAATAAGGACTCTGTGGAGGCAGACATTTTTTTCTTTTGTACACTGATGTCTCCCCATCTACTGGGCAAATAAGTAGGTGCTCAGCAAATATTATCAAATACATGCATAGTTCAGTGACTATTGCCTGGCCATTTGTTATTGGCTGGTGGGTACTAGCTGGTTGAAATGCATCAGAGGGCATGTGGGCCCCACCTGTGCAGTTCACATCTGGGGCTAGAGGAGCACCAATCACCTGATCTGTAAGGGGTCCAGGCATTTGACGCTTGTAGGCCGACAAGGATGACCATAAGATGTTCCCTGAGAGGTGGTTTCTGAGGGTTCCAGACTGAAATGGGTCCATGATGGATGAGATTGGAGACAGGTAAAGTGAACTTAAAGGAACAGAGAAAGACAAAAGGGGGGGAATGAAGCATGAGTCATTTGGATGGGTGCTTGGAGAGGAATGTATCATGGAAACAGATGCAGAGTGCACAAGGAGGTGAATGTGTGAATGAGAGACGGAGCCCTATGCCTGTTGCACTAAATCAACAACTCTTCCTATCAACTTCCCTGCTCAGCCTCTGAATGCACTAGGGGACTTTCAGACCACAGCTTGGCTTCCCATCAAGTTCATCTGTCATCACAAGGACACTGGCTTGTAAATATATAGCCATATTTTTCCATTAAAAATGAGCACATTGGTCTTGGGCTTATGAACTTTATGTCCTAGTGAGTTAGGTTGTCTGTGTCAGATTACAGGAGACTAGTAACTGTGGAGCCCTAACTGGATCCATTTTCTATCCTTGGACCAGCACCTGGGCTGGGGGCAAGTTCATTGAGCAAACTTAATATCCCACTGAGCCTTTGGAGACACAGCCAGTGCTGATACTTCCTGGTATCTCCCTTTCTGTTTCATCGGTCTCTTTCCACATCCTACACATTTGGTCAGTCTGGGAAGATGTCCTCAAGGCTGAAGGCTTCCAGAAAAACCCTTTGTGTCAGGTTCCTAGTTAGCGGGGGAACTCCTCCCTTCTGCTGTTGCAGATTAGACACGTGGATGCAGGCTTGAAACGCACTGACTGGCACAGGCAGCAGGCACTGAGACCGGCTTGCTCAATAGCAATTCTTTGCTGCTTCCTACTGCCAGAATCCTGATTTTTGTTCAGGACAGCAGTGGGGGGCTGTGATCCTCGTTGCTGAAAAGCAAGTGTTGGCAAACTTCTGTAAAGGGCAAGTTAGTAACATTTAGGCTTTGTGAGCCAAGAGGAAACTTCCATGTAATTTTCTCACCATGACATATTCTTTTAACCACCTCACTACCCCCTCCATTTAAACATGTAAAACTCTGTCTTAGGCTGTGGGCTGAATGTAGACATCTGCTCCCAAGCATCCGACCTATTTCGACTTTACTGGTCCCCCTTGCATGGTGGTTCTAGGCCTTGGTTCTGGCCCATAAGACCTGAATGGAGGTGTGCTAGGGGAAAGGTTTGGGGGAAAGCTTTTATTATCTTGATTAAAGCAGACTTTTCTCCTTTTGTCTCTGTCTTGAATAAGAATGTGGATGATGGAAGCACTGATCATGATTAGGCAACCAGGAAGATGTAAGTCAGCACAGCAGAGATTAGAAGGCAAAGGCAGAGAGAGCTTGTGTCTGCAACAGACAATGCCAACCACCCCCACCCTGTAACTTGTCAGGTGAGACAGATGATACCCCATGTTTAAGCAGCTATCCATCAGCATCCTTATTACTTGCAGTTGCATTCTTCACCTTTTCAGCATGTTAGAGATGTCCGTGGCTGTCTGCCCCTGGCCCATCTGGGAGCATCACTCCACTCACGGACACTGGTACCTAGACAGCTGTGTTTTATACCACGTGACATGACCCACTCCATCTCCCTGCCCAGCTGATCAGACTTGACCCCAAATTAGCCCATCCATAAACCAGCCAGTGACCTCTGACCTCTGTGGCTGGGCCCAAGAGTTGAGTGGGACCAATCTGCACCCCTGTCAGGAACAGGAATGGGGACGCCTTCTTTGGTTTCTGTCAGGACAGAAAGAGGTAGACACAGCGGTATGGTGGAGTCATGGGAATGACGTACCCCTGGAGGGAACACCCACAGATGTCATGGGGGAGGTCCCTGGGACTGCCTCCAATGCATCCCTCCCTCCAGCTCCCAGTTCTGAGAGCTCAGGCTGCTGTAGCAACCCCCCCCCCACTTCGTCCCCCAGTTCCTGGATTTCTTCTGGATTCCAAATGCATCCTGCATTTTCCAGCTTAGTTCTTTCCCAGACCAGAACAATTTGAGAATGTAGGCGGGGGTCCCCATTCAGCATATCTTTTGTTTCCCTGCTCCAGCCTAGGGGGTGGGTGGGGGAAAGGAAGACAGCCAGCCCTTCTGCCCAACACCACCTGGGTCCACAGGGCTCCCCAGAGAGCTGTCTGAGCAGAGGCTGCGGGGGAGCCGTTTAGCCTTTACAAGCATCTGGTTTTGTGCTTCGCTGGAGCCACAAGAAGAAGAAAAAAAAAAAAAGAAATTCTTTCCAAGTAGACGGTGAACATGTAAGTCCCTGGGGGTATAACAGGATGGAAATAGAAAACAGGGTCAGAAGGGCACCGAGGAGTTGGGGCTTTGACAGGTCATGAAGGGAGGGCAACCAAGGTCTCAAACCTTTTGCCAGGACCTGTCGGCACCCGGAGCAGGAGGCACTAAAGACTTGGGATGGGGCTCCAGGTGGAGGGTTGGGCAGGTCGGAAGGCACATGGAGCAGGTGTTCCTGCGGAAGTCGAGGGCACAGCTGGCTGCCTGGCTGGGGGAGGACACAGGCTCCAGCCTTGTGAGGATGGGTGGAACCAGTGGGGGTGAGGGTCTTGCAAAGACAGTGATGTTGAGCATTAGGTGGGCAATGGACAGTGTCCCAGGGAAGGGTCAGCTGGTCAGCTCCATCAATCCAGGATTTAATGAGCAGTTCTGGAGGCAGCCCTCTCCGTACACAGGGGTATAGATTCTAGCAGTGGGTTTGAAGCCAGAATGACCTCAGTGCAAGCTGTTAGGGAAGCTGAGGGACATGTGGGGGTTAGTTTGGGGCAGGGGATCTGGAAAGATCTTGGGAAGAAGGTGGGTGGGCTCAAGGCTTCCAGGAGCCTGCAGCCTCAGCACCATGGGCCTTGTCATGCCCCACATGGAGTTGAGGAGATGGCCCTGCAGGAGGCAAGTGGCCTGGTATTTGGGGTGTCTGGGATCCGCCCAGTGGGCGGGTGAACACATCTGGAGCTACAGACAAACTCTTGGGAGCCATTTATGTACAAGTGGTCACTGAGATCATTTGGGATGGATGAGAACGTGTGGAGAGTTGAGAAGAGGAAGAAGAAAACCTTGGGGGACATAAAATGGCAGAGAGAGGCGCCTGCGCAGGAGGCAGGGAGAGAGTGTGGTCAGGGAACCAGAAGAGATCCCAGGGGCGTGGCTTGGGCAGGGAGAAGAACATTTCAGCCACCAGTGTGGACTGTGGCAGACGGAGGGAGGAGGTCGGGGGAAATGAGACGTCCCAGGTGACTTGCAAAAGCAGCTCTGGGGGATGGTGGGGACAGAGGTCCCTGAAAGAGTGTGGGAAGCAAGGCAAGATGGGTGGCAAGAGCCCAGCTCAAATGGGAAGGGCGGACAGACTGGACTGGGGCCTGGAGTGGGAAGCAGAAATGAGACTTTCTAAGGATGGTGGGGGCAAAGGGCTTAGGCAGATGCCAGTGTCTTTGGAGGCTCCTTCTGTCTCTGTCCCATCTCACAGGGCCATCCATTTCTCACTCACGAACTCCCTCAACGCCTCACCCCATTTCTTGAAGATTGTGTGCAGGAACTCTTATTCCCATTCTAATCAGTACTGAGAGTCTTCCCACTCTCTTAGCCACCTTGACCTTTCCTAGGGGTTCCTGAAGGTGACGGCCTCATTTCTATATGTACTGAAGAGACTGTAGCTCTCATCAGATGACCTTTGGCATGTCCTGACACCAAGGTCAGCAACTTAGTGCTTTACTGATGAGGAGAACTGGGTCTGGGGTGCCCTTGATATGGCACAGCCTTTCTGGGGGCTTTGCAGATCTCCCCGATCTCCTGAAGGCTTGGTAGGGGGGTATAGGAAGAAACAGCTGTGTGCAGAGGGCCTCTGTGCCCAGGAGGTGGGAGGGACATGTGGGAGTTAGTTTGGGGCAGGGGATCTGGAAAGATCAGACAGTTTTGCTGATTAATCATTGTGCCTAGAGAAAGTGCAGGGCAAGCCGGCAGCCCCACCTGCCTGCCTGCCTACCGGGTTATCCATGACAGGGCAGGGGGACCCCCTAAAATTACCCTTATGAAGTCTCCCTCCTCAACCTGCCTCCTTGTCCCCCCCTGTTGGCCTCCTGTGGGCTTAACTGCCCTGGCATGTTAGAGCCCACATTCATGCTTGGTGACCCCCCCCTGCTATTGAACCCCCCTGCTTGGGAGCCCAATGTTCAATTCTTTGACAGTGGGGTCTGCCCCTTTGTGACCCCTGATCTGAGGGATGGCCCCCACCTCTGTGAGAAAATAGCAAGGGCTGTCCCCCAGTGTTCCCAGCTTCAGGGTGGCCAGTGTGCTGTCAAGTGGGCCCTCCTCGGGGCCTGCAGCACGTTCCCAGCACCCACCTTAAACTGCCTTTCCTGTGCCTTTGGGGGATGCCAGGCCTGAAGGTCTAGAACCTATTATAGACCCACACTATGAAATGTCTGCTCCTGAGCCCCAAAATTGGCTGTCTTTTTACCTTATAAAATTGGGGTGAGGGGTCTAAAATTGTGGTGGCCTTTCACACAGACTACTTCCTCAATACAGGTTGGAAACTTCTGGCTCAAACTACTGGTCTGCGTGGGCCCCAGGAACTGGCTCTTCCAGTTTTAGAACGTCCCCTCTCCAGACACCCTGGGGTATCACCTAACCTGCTTTCCAAAGGACCACAGTCCCCACCCGACTCTGGTTGTGTGTATGTGGTTGATATTATCCAGCAGAGACTAAATTACCTGCAGTCTCGTGAGAATGGGACAAGTGTTGGACATTTCACTGAAAGCTAACAAGCATGGTTCCTAGGTAGGTAGGTGTTCTCTCACTCACCATGCATACTTATCTACATGACTCGTATATTTTTTCATGTAATGTGGCCAATTAACTAATGGCCACCTTCCTCACTGAGGCCCTCGGAGCATCACAGATGTATCTGGGGAGACTGACAAAGCGAAAATTTATGTTTATGATTACTGTTTGATTCCCAAGACTAATCATGTGAATTTTAAAAGCCACCAAACTCCTGAGTCCTTTGGTCATGCTGAAAGTCCCAGAGGACAGCAGCCATCAGTTGAAGAGATCCTTAGATTGAAATCAGAAAGGTGAATGCAGACCCGATCTATCCTGTTGTGGAACTTTAGAACTTGAGGGATTTTAGAAAAAAAAAAAAAAACAAAAAACAGTAGTTCTTTATGGGTTACAAGCTAAAGAGGGACAGTTTGCACAGTTTGGACAAAATAGAAGTACTCTTACCAATAAATATGTCTCAAAATGACAAATAAAGCTCTCCCCATTTGATGGCTCCAGATCCCTGCAAGAAGTGATGGGCACAGGCACTATGTACAGAGTGTAAACAGTAAGGCCCTGGAGCATAATGAGGGGCAGGGCCAGGTGACGGGGTACGCATGGAGGAGCCTCTGTGGGGAGTGGGTCCTTGGATAAATACAACAGGCTTGTGGGATGGCCATCCAAGGTGCCACCAAAGCTGCTTGGTGGTGTTGGCAGGTCCACTGCGTTCCTCCAGTCGGCAGTAAGGAGAAATTGTGTCCATTGAGAAGCCCTGGCCCCATGGACTTTTTCCCTAGGGGAGGGCGTTGGAGATAGCCAAGCAGGGCCTCTGTGCCCCTTCCTCCCCAAGAGGAAGAGGGGGCAGGCCTGCCCAGCCATACTTGTGGCCTTCAACCCGGGTTCGGAGCATGGATGGAACAGTGTTTCTCAAACGGGACTGGGAGAAAATGGACCCTTGGAGCCCGCAGCCCCTTCCTCTTAAAGGAGGAGCTCCAGGCACCTGTGTCAGGAACGGGCCATAACTTTTCAACTTTCAAGGGCCTTACCCAGCCTCAGTTCCTCAGGGAGGCCAGTGAGCAGCTGCCCTGATCAATGTCCTGGTGCCTGATCCCGCCCGGCCTCTTGAACAAAGCCAGCCTCCCTCACTGCCCTCCCTGCCTCCTCCCCGCCCTCTCCCCAGCCCCTTTCATTCACCCCCCCCCCACCCGCCCCCCGCACACTCCAGGGCCTAGCTCTGGGTCCTTAAATATCAGTCTCCCGGAGGTTGCTGTAGTCGGCCAATTCGTAGGCCTGGCTGGTGGCGCCGTCGGCCACATCGTGAGGGACTCCTAGGGACACCGCCTCCACCTCCGCACGCAGGGGGCTGGCGGCCTCTGCGCGCTGCGCGCTCCCGGCGCGGATCTTGTGCGACAGGCTGGAGACCTTGGCACGCAGCTGGGTGGTGGGTCTCCGGAACGGCCCGAGCAGCCTCCACTCGCGGAAGGAGCAGGGCGACTTTCGACGACCGGCGACAGGAGCCTGCATCTCGGGCGTGCCTGGGGAGTCGGGGGCGGAGGGGGCGGTGAGGGCCAGCGGGGCTCCCGGAGGCGCGGCGCCCGAGCCCGGAGCGCAGTCGGGGCG
>NC_043711.1:76834539-76852068 GCF_006229205.1 Suricata suricatta | reverse complement strand
GGCCGCCGGTAGAGGCCCGCCAGTGGTGGCCGTAGACGCGCCAGAGGGGACGGCGGCGCCGGCGACGCCGGCACTGGCAGCGCAGCAGGCGGAGAAAGGCGCGCTTGAACTCGCGGCTGGAGCAAGGGTAGATGAGCGGGTTTACGCAGCTGTTGAAGTAGCCGAGCCAGAAGATCACCTTGAAGACGCCCTCTGAGGGCTTCAGCTGCGGGAACAGGGAGCCTGCGGGGAGTGGTGACAGAGACCCACTCTGTTAGATGCTCTGGGAGAGGAAGGCCCAGGCAGCCCTCAGGCACGACGCAAAGTCATCAACTAGGGGCTCTCACTGTATCTCCCCAAGGAGCCCCTGATAGAATTCTTAGGGTCCATGAACTTGGATGAGGAAAATTCATCATCTTCATTTACTCACTTCTACCTGACATTGAACATTTCCCTCCATGATGAGTGTCAGCAATAAACCCGAACAGAATGAAACCAAACCATATGAAATCACAGTTCTTGTCGCTCAAAACTCGTGCTAGATTGGCAGTTTCATAGGATACGACCTAATAGTAGCATTTCTGTAGGTATTTTTCTATCATATTCAGTCGCTGCAGATGCTTCGAAATACTGTGCATATTCCTCACTATTTGGAAACGACAGCCATCAGAACACCCTACTAGATCCTGTTATTTAACGCCTTAACCTAGAAACACATTACTTACTAAATCACAGATTTCGTTCACAAGTATTTTGATGTTTTCAATGAAATCGGTTTTATTTGCCACCCTTTGTATTTTAGCTTATGCATCTGAAAGTGTAACTCTAAAGAAGGGCTCCACAAGCTTTCCGGATGCCCAAGGAGTCTCTAGCACATAAAGGGTAAGAACCTTTGAAGTAAATGTTGACCAAGGCTTGCCCCACATTGGGCACTGTCCTGGGCTCACATCAAACATGGCTGTGCTCTCTATGTGCCTCAAGTATCAAGAGAATGAAGATGGGGTGATGGTAATGCTCAGCATGTGAGGTGAGGGGCTGCCAGGGTTCTCAGAGAATGGACAGGAGTCTGGCAGGATGAGGAGGGGCAGAAGATATTAAGAGCAGAGGGGACAGGTGGGCAAGAGGATTACAAGTTTGGGGCCTGGGAGTGTCCTATGGGATATGTTTAGAAATGACATTTGGGACAAATGGTGAAGAGCCTTAAGGGCTGAGAATTTCAGCGTTGCCTGGGTGGCTCAGTCAGTTGAGCATCCCACTTCGGCTCAGGTCATGATATCACAGAACGCAGGTTTGAGCCCCATGTCTGGCTCTGTGCTGACAGCTCAGAGCCTGGAGCCTGCTTTGGATTCTGTGTCTGCCTCTCTCCCACTCATGCTCTGTCTCTCTCTCTCTCAAAAATAATCAACATAAATTTTTTTAAAATGCTGTGAATTTCTGTATTTATTTGTGGGTAGTTGAGAGCCATGGATATTTACAAGCAGACAAGAGACAGAGCCTAGAATTGAAGCTCAATAAACACAATGCCCGTGACTGTCGGAATGCAGGTCAGGGGGTCTGTCCCGGCGGAAGTGGTCAGCTGAGCCTTCTGGGATGGCTTTGAGGGAGTGCAGCGCCAGGCAGGAGGGAGTAGGTCCACTAGGATCTGAGCTGTGTCACAAAGACCCTCCTCACAAACTTCTCCCCTGGCACCCCCACCATCGACCTGAAAGAGTCATGTCTTCAAAAGGCACCTAACAAAATACAGGGGCATGACCCAGAAAGCAAAAGCCACTCTCTCATGCTCACATCCTCAGCAGCAGCAGGGGGAGGGGGGTAGGTGGCCAGAGCATGTCATCCCAGGCAAAAGCTGTGGGTGCCCGTGAGGCTGAGCAGGCCAGGGGCTGGGGTCTTTGACAAATCAGGGACCTGCGCTCTCTTCTCTTTGCCCCCAAAGAAAAACAAGCAGGGTCCCCTATGAAGGGAGCAGAGGCACCATGCTCCCCTCTTTGACCTGGGAGCCCTTATACATCACCCACCTTCCACCATAAAGAGAATTCCTGGTGCCAAGAGACATGGTGGTGGTGGCAGGAGAGGAGGGTTGCACAGTGTCACGAGGCATAGGCCTGAGCAAGTTATTTGGTCATCCAAGTCTCACGTTTTCTGCCAAATACAAGAATATTTCTTGGGGCGCCTGGGTGGCTCAGTAAGTTAAGCATCCGACTTTAGCTCAGGTCATGATCTCACGGTCTGTGAGTTTGAGCCCCGAGTCGAGCTCTGTGCTGGCAGCCTGGAGTCGGGGGCCTGCTTCGGAGTCTGTGTCTCCCTCTCTCTGCCCTTCCCCCACTCATGCTCGCTCTCTCCTCTCTCTCTCTCTCTCTCTCTCTCTCTCTCAAAAATAAACATTAAAAAATAAAAATAAATCAATAAAAAGAATATTTCTCAGAAAGAGATTTATGAAGATTACTGTTATTTCAGAGTGCAGGACTTAGCAGGCTCTTCATAAAAGCACTGGTGTGCCTTTACTTCCCTTCTACCTATCCTTTTGAGAGAGGATAACTTGGCCCCGGGGAAGGGACACAGTTGCCAGCTCTGGAGAGTAGCCAGAAACAGAAGCCGAGACCTGGTGGGTTTGGGAGAGGCTGGGTAATCAGTCAGCTTATGTTGAGAAGACAGTTTCCCCTGGGAGAGGAGTTGGACAGTTGTCCTTGGAATGTGGGGGCCACCAGGGTTGACCTCAGGCTCCAGGAAGGTGGCTCTCTGAATAGCATCTCTCAATGGCTGCAAAGTAAGACACAGTGCTGAAAATAACTCTGACTCGGGCCACAATTCTTTTATATTTAGCCCAGGATGACAAATCAGTGGACTATGCTTTCAGCTGCGAGCCTGAAGCCGGCCAAAAGGCATGGTTATCGGTGTGGTGTTTACTCAGATTGGTGGGTGACATGGTGTATTGTACTATGCCCTGGGCTGTGTTATAAACACTATTCTAATTTATGCTCAAGCACCCTGGGCAGAAGCTTGCTACGGGATGAGAATTCCTTACACACAAAGAACCAGAACCAAACCCAGCCTTTCTGCCCCAAGATTTTCCTACTGTGCCCTGCTGACGTTCTGCCTTACTTTAGGCTCTCCCAGAAGCCGATCCAGAGACAAGGATTCAAGTGCAAGTTGCGAATGGCAGGCAACTGGGGGCATAGTGGGAGGGCAGGCCCAATCCCACTGGGAACTCCGGGAGACCATGAAGTTCAGGGACCTCAGAGCCATCCGGCCAGTGGGGTGAGGGAGGTGGGGTATCTATACACCCATTCCCATCAGTCTCCGGCTGGGCTACTCCCAAGGGTGTTAATTTCCCACACTTCCTGCCTGCTGTGTGGGTGGATGATGAGGATTTTGGTGGATGCAGAAAGCCCCTGGGCAAAGATGCTGGCAGGTCTGGGGCGGAAGTTGGCCCCTGTGCCCTCAAGGTCCAGGGGGTGGGATGGGTGGATCACTGATAGCATCTGGCACAAACGTTTCATGTGCTCTGCCCACAGTGTGCAGACATCTGGCCCGTAAAATACAGACGTCTGTGCCTGGGTTCCGGCTTCCACAACAGCACCTCTGTTCCCCTCACAAGTGGCAGCTCTGAGCCTCACACCCAGCACTGCCCAGAGTGCTGCCATCTGCCCCCCATGCCTCTCTGCACCCTGTCTCACTCTCCCTGCTGTCTCCCAGCCCCCAGCCCCCAGCTCCAACCTCTAGCAAAGGTCTCTGGGATCAGAGGGGGCTGTAGGCACTTCCCTGCCCTTTGAATGCATGGATGAAATGGGGAACTACCCTGAGATCCCTGAGGATGGGCCTTTGGCTCATGGGCACTGTCCCTGCAATGCTGGCCTGCTGTGGGGGCATCGGTGTACAAGACCCTTTTGGGCCACCCCCAGATTTCTGCTCCCTAGCCACTGGGACTTGCAGACTTGTGGCTACTGAGGCCACCCTTGCCTATCCTGCCTTCTCGTCTCTCTCCAGCGGCCTGTTGCACGCCTCTGCCAGCCCCATAGCCCAGCTACAGGAAAGCCTCAATGAGAACAGGGGGCCCTGAGCCCAGGCCACTGCCTCTCAGTGCCTGGCAGTCCCCTTCTCTGTCCCTGAGCTGGCTCCCTCTCCCACTCCCCATGCTGTCCACAGCCTTCCTTGCAGGCAGAAAGCCCAGTTGTGCTAACTCAACTTGGCAGCCATCATTGGAAACAGAGGCCCTCGTGGGACACCCTCCCTCAGCTCCCACCGCTCCGTCCTGGCGCCCAGCATCACACCCTGGCTCTCCTTTCTCCCGTGGCTCCACTTCTCTCCAGCAGTCTTAACTTCTGTCTTCCTGTGTGTCAGCGCAATAGCCACGCCCACTTCTTGCTGCCCTCTGGCCTCTGTTCATCCTGGATGCCCCTTCTTCTTTGGTCCACCTGTTAGTGCCAGCTCCAGCGGTACCTCCACCTGGAGGCCCTCCTGGCACTGCCCCTCCCAACCTAGCAGTTAGGGGTTCTCTTCCCATAGCACATCTTCTCACTTCTAAGGGCCAAGTACGCTGCAGGCTACTGTTAGTTTCCTATCTTATTTTTATTTGTTTTTGTTTTTCTAATGTTTATTTTTGAGAGACAGACAGAGAGACAGAGCACCAACAGGAGAGGGGCAGAGAGAGAGGGAAACACAGACCCAAAGCAGACTCTAGGCTCTGAGCTGTCAGCACAGAGTCCTATAGGGGCTTGAACTTGAACTGTGAGATCATGACTTGAGCTGAAACCAAGAGTCAGACACTCAAGGGACTGAACCACCCAGGTGCCCCTCAAAGTGTCCCCTCTAAGTGGGCCCCTTGCTCCTGCCCCAGTAGCCCCACACCTTGTCCTCCACACAGTAGCTGGGAGGTCCTTTAAAAAATTTTTTTAAAAGTGTTTATTTATTTTTGAGAGACAGAGAAAAACAGAGCATTAGCAAGGGAGGGGGAGAGGGAGATACAGAATCTGAAGCAGGCTCCAGGCTCCAAGCTGTCAGCACAGTCCCCGACATGGGGCTTGAACTCACAGACTGTGAGGGGAGGGAGGTCCTTTAAAACTATGTCTGAGCATTTCATTTCTTCGCTTAAAACTCATTTTCCACTGCTGACTGCAGCTTCGCATCCTTTCTTTCTTCTCTGTACTGTGACCTTCTGCCGGCCCCTTGAGTTTCTCCGATCCTCCCTGCTTAGCCAAGACTCCTATTCACTCACACCTCAAATGTCCATTCTCAATCTTCCCGTATCCGCGTCCTTCTAGATTTGGGTTGTACTTATTCAGCCAGACCCTAACTGTGAAGCGAGTCACTCACTCCCTGACTATGTTAGGGTTCCTCCCTCAGCTCTGACTGGGGCTCCCAGTGACCTAGCCGCGCACCCTCAGCCCACTCTCCCCAAGTCCTGTGCCAGTTTCTTGAGCCTTTACTTCCCCCCTTTGCTTCCCCTGGAGCAGCAGGTCTCACTTCCTGTCTCACAGAGAAACAGAAGCTAAAGAAGTAGGGTGCTTGCTCAAGCCTTCCTTACCTCTCCTCCTCCTTGGTAGGAAAGGGGTCTCTCCTCTTGCCCGAGGTCAGCATCCCGACTACTGTCACGGTGCGCTCCATCCCTCCGTCCCCTGCAAGCATGCCTGTCACAGCTGCACCCTCTCTGCAGGTTCTCAGGCTACGACGTCATTCTTCCTGTCCACACCTGCTGACTCCACTTCCCCACCTGCTCTTTACTGCTTTTCCGCACAGCCCAGCTCCTCCCAGACCCCCGCCTGTGGACACTGCTCTCATCCATCCCTGACTCCTCTCGTCACAGCTGGCTCCCGGGGCACCACGCTTTTGGATTTTCTACTCGGTGTCAATTTCCTTTGCTGCTTCTTCCGTGTGTCTCCACTGCAAAATGTAGGGAGTGTCTTTCTCAGAAGAGTGTGTGTGTGTGTGTGTGTGTGTGTGTGTGTGTGTGTGGCTGGGGGTAGTGGTATAAATTTTGGGTAAAGTGGCCAGGAAAGGCCTGCTGAGAATGTGACATTTGAGTAAAGAGATGAATGAGGCATGTGGACATCTGGGGAAAAAGCAGTGCAGGGAGAGGGAACAGTAAGTGCAAAGGCCCTGAGGTGGCCCTGGTATGTTTGCAGAATGGTGACGAGGCATGGAATGACTGAGGACAGAGAGGAAGGGCGTGAGGTCAGAACTCAGCAGTATCCTCCTCCACGCTTCCTCCCACCCTGCGCAAGACACTACCCTCTCCCACCTTGAGAAACTCAGCAGCCTCCCCACTGTCTCCTGCTTGTACCCTTACACCCTGCAATCTCTCCTTACCCCAAGCAGCTAGGCTGATTCTTTTTGTCTTTTCAAATATGTATTTTGAGAGAGAGAGAGAGAGAGCACACATGTGTGAGGGGGAGGGGCAGAGAGAGAGAGGGAGACATAAAATACCAAGTAGGCTCCGGTGTGCTCAGCACAGAGCCCCATGTGGGCCTCGAACTCACGTACAGCGAGATCATGACCTGAGCCCAAACCAAGAGTCAGATGCTTAACCGATTGAGCCACCTGGGCCACCCTAGAGTGACTCTAAAAATATAAATGGATCATGTCACTCCTTGGGCTCCAAACTCTCTAAAAGCTGCCCGCCCCCTCACAGTAAGAGCCCATGACATACACAGCTCAACAGGTGGCCCCCAACTCCTCTGCCATTCCCTCTTCCCACCCACCCCCCAACTCTGTTCCAGCCACACTGCCCTCCATGTTGCTTCTTGGACATGCCAGACACACTCCCACCTTGGGCCTTTATACTTGCTTTTCCTCACAATCTTCTCCCCCCAGATACCCACAGGGCTTGTGCCCTCGCTTTGGCGGTGACCATCTGCCTGACTTCCTGTGTTCATTTGCATTGTCCTCCCGCCCAGCACCCCCAAGCCCCCTCAACGGGCACTGTTGCTGCTCATGGCACTTCCTGTCTTCTCCTGTACTATTTATTTTTCATTCTGTCCATCATCTATCTCTGCAGCAAAGTCCACAGGGCAGGACTTGTGCCTGTTTTCCTTGGCACAGCACTCCCGTGGCCCCAGAGATCTCCTGAGCACACTGAACACACAGTAGGCGCTCAACACTTGCTGAGTGTGCTGAATGAGTCCCTCTTCTTTACCTTATACATCCAACTGGTCAGCATGCCCAGGGCATTCGAGTATCTCTCTAGTGGAGATCCCTCCTCCCTTCACCTTGTTCCTGAAGCCTTCGCTCAGTCTGGCATCTCATTTTGCTTGCATGGCTGTGACCGCCCCCGGGGTCCTCTGGCCTCTCCACTCTGCATACAGCTGCGGGTGGCCTTTTCGAAAACAGGGTTCTCTCTATCCCTTTGAAAACCATGAGAGGCTTCCAGGGGCTCTGAGGACTAAGCCCAGGCTTTCTTGTATTGCCTTCCAGGCTTTTCAGGATGCAGTGCTATCTACAGCTTGCTTCCCTCCAAATCTGGCCCCAAGCTGAAGGCTGAAACTGCAGGCACATCTTCCCACAGGGGCTGGACTCCTGCCTTTCTGCTTGGCCCCGACTGTTTCCTCCCACCCAGTCCTCTAACCTCACGTGAGATGTTCTCCCCACCCAGCCTGGGTGACATGGGTGCCCTTTTATGCAAGCCTACATTTTAATAAAGTTCATTACTGCTCTGTTTGCCCTCCGGTTTCTTGAAGGCAGGAACGAGACTTTTCACCCTAGCCATGAACACAAGTGCCCAACCCAGAGCAGGGGCAGAGGGGTTGTATTTATGGGCCTGCGAGAAGAGGCAGTAAGAACACAGGTGGGAGATGACCCTGCTTGCTTCTGGCTTCTCCTTGACCTTGCTCTCACGTGAGTCTCCATCAGGCTTGCGCCCACCTGCCCTTCCCCCATTCCCTATATTGGGGCGCCTCTGTCAGGAGCCTAACCTAACATCCGGTGGGGGGGGAGGGGGCTGGACATCCACCAGTCCTAAAAGGCAGGCCTCTCCTGTGTCGGCAGGTACGTTTACCCTATGGCATGGTGGCTGGGCCGGCCTGGCCCGCATGTCGTTGGGGAAACGGAGACCGCCTGTGAGGTTTGTGTTGCAGCCTTGATGACCACAGGCCAGTCCCCTCGTCTAAGGATCGGCGATGTCCGGGTCTCGGAGATGCTACTGAGATGCTGGTTTAGGCTGCAGCTGACCAATCTGGCCAAGCTGGGCTAAGAAGTGACAGCTCTGAGCCAGGGGTGGACTGCGTGATTAACAGCACTCCTCTGGCATCACCCGGAGGGAACTTGTTCTTGGCAGAATGTCAGAATTCACAGCCAGCCTTGCTCATAACTTGCAGCCGACCATGAAATATCGGGCTGCACCCCAGCCTGCCCCATTTCCCACCCCCTCTGTCACTGGTAATGTTTCTACCCACAGGAAGAGCCCTTCTCTCTGGCCAGAGAGATAGAGTGGGGTTAAAAATACCACATTCAGGGGGGCCTGGGTGGCTCAGTCATTTAAGCCTCTGACTCTTGATTTCAGCTCAGGTCACATTCTCATGGGTTCGTGAATTTGAGTCCTGTATTGGACTCTGCATTGATGGTGTGGAGCCTGCTTGGGATTTTCTGTCTCCCTCTCTCTCTGCCCCCCCTTGCTCTCTTTCTATCTCTCTCTCTCTGAAATAAACATTAAAAATACCACATCCGCTTAGATATTCAGGTGTCTTCTCTCCAGCAGCGCTAGGAGAGAAGGAATTCCCAGCCCTATACTCCCTTTCTCTCTGCCACTTCTCTGAAGTGCTCACTCAGTGGCTCTCAGTAACTCCTTTGTTAAGAGAGGCTGGGTCCTCTGCCACCAGAAGACCTCTTTGCTGTACTCTAAAAGGTCTGAAAAGCCTCTCTAATAAAGCACACTTGAGCTGAGGCCTGAAGTCCCTATGAGGTAGTGAGTCATTCATCTATTTGAGGAAAGAATTCCAGACAGTGAAAAGAAAATGTGCAAAGGCCCGGAGGCAGCAGGGAACCACAGGCATTGGAGGACAGACAACACAGAAGTTAGGATCACTGGAACAGAGAAGGGGAAGGGGAGAGTAATATGAGATAAGGCCATTTTGAAGTGGGCACAATCATGCAAGGCTGTCAGGAAGAAGAGACCTGGATAGGGGCCAGTTCTCAGATGGAGGGGTGATTTGAGGGCACTGTGGGGCCAGCTGTGCCAAGCCAATTCTCTTGCATAACTTGCCTTGCTGGTTTTCCATGGTGAGAGGTAACTAGGAGGTCCTCTGGCTTGAGATGGATCAGAATGGATCAGAAGTCCTGTGCCCCCCATGCTTAACTCAAGATCCATGAACTCTGTGGGGCTGGCAGAGAGCTACTTGTCTGTCCTTGACACCCTTCTGTAGTGGCGCGGAGTAAGGCAGAGGAGCAGCTCCTAGGTACACCCTGTCAGTGGTGTGCCTGCCTGCTTCCCTCCCTCCCTCCCTCCCTCCCTCCCTTCCTTCCATCCTTTCTTCTTTCCTTCCCTCCTCCCCCCTCCCCCCTCCCATTTCCCCCCGTCTTCCTCTCTCTCTCTCTCTCATTCATTCATCCATTCATCCATCCATCCATTCTTGTTCTTCTTAGTTCTGTCTGCTGAGTCAGGGACTAAATTACTATCACTGAACAGCTGAGAGCTCAGACTGTTGTCTTCAAACCATCATTTGCTACTAAAAGAAACTAAGGCTCTTTAGAAAAATGGTGGCTTCCAGGTTCTGGGGGGATAAAAGTACATGCTGAGCCTGAAGCATCTTATCAGGCGTCTGAGCCTCTGACAAATCCTAATGAAACAAAATAGAAGAATTCTTGGCCAAAGCACTGAACCAGAATCGGATCAAGCCAGTTTACAGGAAGTGCAGGGAACAGAAGGACACATTATACGGCACCATGGGGATGCAAACTCCACACTGTGGGCAACTCTTTGGGACAAATGATCTGGTTCATCAAATAAACTGCAAGGAAAAAATGGGGAGAGGGGGATCCTACCAATTAAAGAGACTTAGCAGACCAGTCAACCACATGCAATGTATGAATCTTATTTGGATTCTGATTCAAACAAACTACAAATTTACGAGGCAACTGGCTACATCTGAACACTAAGTAGATGGTGTTTGACATTAAACAATTATTTTTATGCACTATAATGAGACGTAGTTATTTTTTCAAAAAGTTCTTGTGTTCTAGAAATGTATACTGAAGAATTTGCAGATGAATTGATACGATGTCTGGATGTTCCTCAAAGGAAACCTCAGTGGTGGGACAGTGGGTGGTGTTTGGGTTGAACCAAGACTGGCCTTGGATTGACATTGTTGAAGCTGCATCATGAGAATCAAAAAGTGGAATGGTGGGGGCTGGGGGCTGGCGGGAGGGGGAGAGGGAGTTGCCAATCAACAGGTATAAAGTTTCACTTTCGATGAATAAATTCCAGAGATCTACTGTGTCTGCAGTTAACGCCATTGCATTGTACATCTCAAAATTTGTTAAGAGGGTAAATCTCATGTTAAGTGTTCTAATCCTAATAAAATAAAACTAACAAAAAAAAGAGTACTGTGCTTTGCCACTCAGACTCTTGGCATGGAAGGATGTGAAGAGAGGGAGGATGTGGGTTCTACCACATTTACTGAGCCCCTACTATGTGCCAGGTTCTGCAGAGGCACAGAGAGGGGAGGTCTTGCCAGCCCTTTCTTCAGGCTTTTGGGCCAGGAACTGTGATGCCATTACTGAAGATCTGCCACAAAGCATCCCCTACCACTCCCCGCTGCGACCACAGGCCCCTGCACAACCTCAGGGAACCTGGGGAGAGGAGTCCTTTTGCACTTGGCCAACATGCTCAGGTGCACATGCAGAATCTACCCTCCATAGCTGCTGCCAATGCGTGTTTTCCCGTCTGGACACCAATTCCTCAGCACGGTTCAAGCCTCTCTTCTGCCTCCTCCTGTCTTCTCTCTTTCTAACTAAGGTGTAAGATGATGACAATCCAGTTAGAAAGCACATGCATTTTAAGAATATAGCTTGATGATTCAGTGAGGTGCACACACTGATGTAATTATGGCCCAGACCAAGATCTAGAACATTCTCAGTCCTTCAGGAGGTTTCTTTGCTCTCTCTTCCGGTCAATACCACCTACTGCACATACCCACTGTTCTGATTTTTATCATCTATTAGTTTTTGAACTTCATATACATGGAATCATAGATTCTTTTAATTTCAGATCTGGCTTATTCTGCCCAACACAATGTCTGAAATTTATCCACCTTGCTGTAGGCAACACATTTGTTACTTTTCCTAGCTGTATAGTAGTTCAGCCAATGAAAACACCACAATTTATTTCCCTTTTCTTCTGTTGATGGCTTCCTGTCTCATCCTGTGACCCCTCTTCTTACAGACTCCCCATCCATTCCACATCTCCCAAGCCACAGGGCACCCCACAAATACCTTCAGGCTTCTGTATCTACATATGCATAGTTTCCTCTGCCCTCATGCTTTGTGATATGTCTAAGAATACTGGCAATTACAACACATTGTAATCAAAGCATGTGCACAGTGTTAGGGGAGCAGGAAGGAGTACATGTAGGGGTGGTCGGGGGAGGCAGTGATATCACAGGGCTGACACTGACAGTATGGGAGAGAGGGAATCCCAGGTATAGCTCCCAGAAGGCTGGAGGTGGGGTTCTGGGACAGAGGCTGGACTGCCCTAGGACTTCTGATATCTGAGCCTCCAGACGGCTTGTACACCCTGACCTGTACTGGAAAGGGGACTGTGAGGTCTGAGCCTCCGAGGCTGCTTTGCATGACTGAGCACATTCTGAGGCCAATTCAGAGGCCAGGGAGGCTTGGTGACCTGCCCAACGAAAGGGAGCTCTGAGTGCAGGACCAGGGTCTGCCCGTGGTTGCTGGGAATGAAAGGGTGGGGCTGGTGTGTGTGTGTGTGTGTGTGTGTGTGTGTGTGTGTGTGTGTGTGTGTGTGTGTGTAGGTCCCAGGGAACAGGTCCACTTCTGGGGATGGCTGGGCTGGGGGGGCACCTAACAGGCAGGCCAAACCCAGACACATCAAGAAAAAATGTGGCTTCTGGAGGCGCCTGGGAGAGGAAGGGAGCTCTTCTGCAGATGGGGGCTTGCCAGGGCAAAGTTCCCCCAGTTCCTCTGCTCCCCTCTTGCCCACAAGGGGGATTTCTACCTCCAAACACTGGCCCATTCCTCTGGGGGGTGAGGGGACTCCAGCACTGAATGCCCTGGGGCAGAGTCTTTAATCAGATGCACTTCTGGCTGGCCCCCCTGCGCCACTCCCCCTTTCTCTGGGCGTCCTCTGTGGAAGTCTCCTGGCTGTGCCTACAAACTTGCTTCCCCTCTCCAAATGTATTCCGTAAGTTTGGGTTCTTCTAGATGTTAGGAGGGCCTTTATACTATGTCTTGTGATTTTCTAAGTTCCTTGCTAGCTTGCTGGGGTGACGGGAGGGGGTACATATCTGTCATGGGCAGCCCCTCTTCCAAAGGCCCCAAGAACCGGTGACCATATATTCTGTCGTTCAGCCTGGAACACCTTTGAGAGCGAAAGGGGAGCATTACTCGTAATCATGCCCATCCACAGGCATAAATAACCAGGACCATCCTAGGCAAACTAGGATGCATGGGCACTCTGGTGGACAGGATGGCTCAGCTGGGCATCAGCAGAGAAGGCCAGGCAGGTGGGCACCCTCTCATGAGGGCGAGCGACACTTCTTGTGTCCATATACAGCTCTCCAGGTGCCCTGGGAGGAGCCAGTGCCACCCTTCCTGGCCATGTGACTGTGACCAGCATCTTGGGGTCAGACACGTGATAGAAAGAACATCGGGTTCTCTGAGCTGACCTTCTGCCTGCCTGTCCCGTGCCCTGCTACTGCTTCTTATGGGGAAAGGGGACAGTGGAGGTGTGGGAGATCCCTCTCTTGGCCCCTCAGGATTTTAAGTGCCTCGTGTCTGTGTCTCACTCAGTCTTTTCTAGCCAGTGACCTGGGCCCCCAGACGTTCTACGGTTCAGGACACCTGGTTTGTGTCTCTCTCAGCTGTCACTCTGGCCTGACTCACAGCGTTTCAGGTTTATAGATGGCAGTCCCATGGCCCCAGTACCAGTGACCCTCTGGGACCCTGGGACTCCTTCCTAAGGCTCTCAATGCCCTCTGGGCTGCTGGGGCTGCTCACTGGCTATGTCACTACTGTGGCTGTGGCTCCTGCTTCCACTCAGCCCTGTGTGTAGAGGAGTGGGTGAGGGGCACCCTGGGGCTGTTCGACCACCTCTGGGCTGTGGCCCTACTAGGGTCTATAGCCTGAACTGGCACACGCTGCTCTTTCTTAATCCCTCCAACTCCGGTGCTCATCACCCCTGGCATGGAGACCAGGCCCTGGGAGGAGGGAGGCATCACTCCTCCTGGTGGACCCCTTCTCTGCCTCTTTCTGGCTCCTTCAAAGTGGGTGCTTCCTGAAGCTCTGTCCCCAGCCCCTCTCTCCTCTTTGTCCCTCCATCCTCTCTCTGGGAGACTGTACCCCATGCTCATGCTTTGGCTACCAGCGCCATTCTTGGTCCCCTTTATCTTAGTTCCCATCATCCCTCACCCTGACCATAGATTGGTGCTTCCATTCTAAGATATGCCACCCCCTTGGATCCCACATTCTCCCCAAAAGTTGCTGCTTGGAATTTTCCCTGTTCTTTCAAAGGAACCTCCCTCCTCCCAGGCCTGGGCCCAGTGCTGGGGGATGTCAGGACCTCCTGGCCCCTTCTCCCTTCTGCACAACCCTCAGGCCACTCCTGTCCCCACCACAGCTCTGCTTTCCACTTCTCTCTGTGGCCCTGCCCCACCCTCCGAGCCATATCACGGCAGATCAGAATATTCTGTCTCCCTGCTTGGCCTCTGTCCTGCTTGCTCGCTATTGCCAGATTCCACTCAATTTGGCTCCACCAGGGCTCTGCTCTGGGGCTCAGGGGGCTGGGCACAGCACTGACTGGCAGGAGGGAGGAGACAAGGACACGGAGGGGGCCCCACTCCAAGTGTGAGAAGCAGCAGAGATGGAGGGATTGAAAAAGAGCCAAAGGCCATGGAAATTTAGGGATGGCTTCCTGGAAAAGAAGCACACGTGCTCTAAACCTCAAACAAAACAAAAGCCTGCATCAACAGCCCATGGAAAACCCTCGAACGGAATACCATACTGCTGCTAAAATGAACCCGCATAGATAAATCTCAACCACATAACGTTTCGTGAAAAAGGCAAACTGAAGAATGATGCCGTTTATATACATCCTAAAGACACACTATATGTTACTGTGGCTAGGGATGTCTGTGCTAAGAGTCTAAACATATGAAAGGGGGTGAAAGACTCCATTCACCTCATGGGAGGGAGGGAGAAAAGGAAGGGACAGCACGAGGGAACTTACTTGTGGCTGTTCTCTATTTCTTCGAAAAGAGAAAGAAAAGGATCTGAGGCAAATACGGCAAAATGTTAACATGTGTTCAGTATAGGTGATTATGGGTACAGGGGTACTTGGTATAGTGTTTTCTCCTTATCTGATCATCATTCTGTAACTCAAAATGTTAAAAGAACATAATTCTGTACACAGCTTGATGATTCCCTACAAGGGGCAGGTGGGCAGCGAAGGGCGGAGGGGAATGAGGGCACCCAGGACGGGGTACAGCTGGGCAGGGACACGGCAGGGGTTGTGTGGCGGGAGAAAGGAGCCTGGGTGGGGAGTTTGGTTGGGGGCACGGAATGTTCTCAATCTTGGGCAGGTTACTAAAGGGGGCTTTCTCCTGCCTGCCTACTCAGCCCTCCAAGTATCTTGCTCAGTGTCCGTGCCTCCCTCTACTCCCACGGCAGCCTCTGGCTGGCTAATTTTCAAGTCAGTGATTTATTCAGTGAGCAGCTACTACAATAGCAAAAGCTCACAGGGCACTCATGACATGTGAGGTCTGTACTCACACATAACTCACTGAACTCCTGCAGTGGCCCTGCAGGTGGGGGGACTGCTACCATCACCACGATCCCGATGTAACTGACGAGGAAACAGAGGCACAGAGAGGTTCGGGGATTTTCCCGAAGTTACACAGCTAGTCAGGGGCAGAGCTGGGACTTGAACCCAGGCTAGCTGGAGCCAGAACCCGCAGGGCTTGCTGCCATGCTATGTTATTCCCTTCATGCCAGGCACTGTGCTGGGCACTGTGGATTTGGTGACCACACAGCCTTGCCCTTGAAGAGCTTCTGAGCCAGTGCAGGGAAGTCAGGCACCAATCAAGCAACACAGAGATGTAAAGGAACAGAGACTCATTCCCCCAGGGAGAAAATACAGAAGACACACTGAGACTGAGGCGTCTGGGAAGGCCTCTCTGAAGAGGGGACATTTAAATGGAGACCTAAGGTTAGCCAGGAAAGGGGGGAGGGTTGGGCAGGCTAGACAAAGGGAAGAGCAAATGCAAGGGCATGAACTCCATGTGGGCAAGGAACCAGAAGAGGGTCAGAGGAGGCAGAGCACTCAGTGAGTAAGGGGCAGGGCAGCAAAGCCATGAGGCCGTCACTCAGGGCCCTCCTTCCAGGAGGGGGACCCCGTGTCTGGGTTTGCCCCCGCTGTCCCGGTCTGTGCCTGTGATCCCAGCATAAATATTCATAATGTCTCATTTTGGTTTCAACAATAATAAATTTGAAGGTCACCCTCTCACAGGCCATGGCGGAGAGTTTGGATTTTGTTCCCAGGACAGTGTGGAAAGCATTGAGGGATGCATTGGAGGATGACACTCTAATCTGTAACTATAAAGTTCACTCTGGCTGCTGTGCAGAGAGGCCCTGCAGGGGAGCAGCAGGGAAGCCCTTGTCTCTTTCCTGACTGAGCCGCAGAGTGCGGACGGAGCGAGGCCTGGGAAAGGCAAGGGAGGCCCCAAGCTGAGGTGGCAGCCATGGGCAAAATGACTCAGGGCAAATGCATCCCCAGAGATGCTGCTCTCCTTTTCCTCCCTGTGCCGACCCAGCCCATGGCTACTAGGAGAGGCCTTCAGTGGTGGGACAAAGCCCCTGAGAACAGCTGCCTACCTCCCAGAACTGCAGGGAGGCTGCCGAAAGAGATGGAAAGTTCTCAGTAGGACTCAGTAAATGTCAGAAACAACGATGAACTGTACTAACTTCCCATTTGAGAGTTTGCCCCTATCCTTTTCCTTCTCAGGCACACAGGGCCCCCACCTCCAAGAGATTTCGGAAGTGAGAGCCCAGGGCATTCACAGACACCCTGGGCTGGGGGAGAGAGTCTCCCAGCCACCTGACACTAAATGAGTGTGGGGAAAAAGCAGGTGGCTTCCAGGACCTGCTGAGGTACCTGGGTGCTGCCCATGAATGAATGTAGGCCCACCCACTGTGCACCCACCTCTTTGGACCTGGCATTTACATCTGGGTGTGTGTTGGGAGGCGTAGAGGAGCCTGTACACCGCTGACCACATACTACAGACATGTGTCCTCACAGATGCCACCGACCTCTTATATTTAGGGGGTTCGGGCTCCTAACGGCAATTCAGAGGGAGGATACAAGTCAGAAGCTTGGAAAATGAATTCTGCAGGCGCCAGGGGCCTCTCATGTGTCACCCACTCAGTGCACCCGCCTAAGAGAGGAGGAGAGTTATTAAGTCAACCTTCCACACTCAGATGGAGAGTCACTCTCCTTCCTGGAGGGCCATCCAAGTTTGGGCGCAGGGAAGGCACAGCCACAGGCTCAAGGCGGAAGAGAAGGGGTTGGTGAGGGAGGGGTCACTCACCAAGCGGCAGGACGAAGAAGAAGGGGAACCAGCAAAGCACGAAGACGCCCACGACGATGGCCAGCGTCTTGGCCGCCTTCTTCTCGCGGGAGAACTTGAGCAGGCGCACGGACAGAGAGCTGCGGAAGGTGTGGCCCTTGGCGCTTCGAGTCCCGTGCGCCCCGTCGGCGCCGGCGCTGGTGCTGGTGCCGCGGCAGTGGATGCGAAGCACCACCTCGGAGGCCTTGCCGCGCTCTCGCTTGACGCCTGCCTCCAGGCTACGCGTGGTGCTCCGAGCTACCACATACACACGACAGTACATAACTACGATGACGGCCATGGGCAGGTAGAAGGAGCACACCGAGGAGAAGATGGCGTAGCCCGCCTCCTCGGTGATGCCACATAAGCGCTCGTCAGCGGGCACCGGCTCCTTCCAGCCCAGCAGCGGCCCCACGGACACCACGAGGGCTACGGCCCAGAGCAGTGCCAGGATGGCGGCTGCCTTGCGCTCGGTCATGATCGCGGGGTACTTGAGCGAGTGGCGCACGCCCACGTACCGATCCACCGAGATGGTGCAGAGGCTGAGGATGGAGGCCGTGCAGCACAGCACGTCCACAGCGGCCCACACGTCGCAGAAGGCCCGGCCGAAGGCCCAGAAGCCCAGAACCTCCATGGTGGCCGAAAAGGGCAGCACCGTGGCGCTAAGCAGCAGGTCGGCCACGGCCAGGTTCACAATAAAATAGTTGGTGACCGTCTGCAAGTGGCGGTTGCAGGCCACGGAGAGGATGACCAGCAGGTTGCCCGCCACAGCCGTGAGGATGAAGGC
>NC_043711.1:76798327-76834439 GCF_006229205.1 Suricata suricatta | reverse complement strand
AGGCGAGCCGGCAGAGCAGCGGCTCGGGGGCCGGGCAGTGCAGGCAAACCACTGCGGCGCGCTCCACCGGGCGCGGGGGGCGGGACGGAGGAGGGGCAGCGCCGGGAAGGAGGAGGGGGCGGCCGGCGCTGAGGGAGGGGGCGCCCCGCTCCCGGGGAGAAGGGGCAGTGCGCGCCGGGCGAGCGGCAATTCTCGGGTCCGGAGGGGCTGCGGCGCTGACGCCCGTTCCGGCCCCGAGGCAGTAGGTCGCCGGGGGTGCCCACGCCTGCCCTCTCTTCTCGCGGTCAGCTCCGCACCCCTTCCCGCACCCCTTCTCGCACCCCTTCCCGGACCTCCTCCCCTTTACCACTCCACCGCGTCCCCTTTCCCCCTGCCTCTCGGTCACTCGCTGGTGCCCTTGGGCGCACGGAGTGGAGACGGCGCGATTTCCTAGTCCCCGGGCTCCCGGCTCTGGCCGCCAGAGAGCAGCAAGCGCCCGGGATCTGCGGACTGCGGACTGGACCACGCTGCGGGTCGCCTCCTGGGACTGCCTGGATGGATCTGCCGCACCTCTTTATTCCTTGCAAGGCACTGGCCAGGCAAGGGTCTCAAACACCTCTGGCCAGTGCCGTGGAGTGGAGAGAGACCCGGGAGAGATCAGATGCCAGTGCTGGCCTGTGATGGGAAAAAGAACAAAAGACTATATGGTTACGGCCCTCGGACCCTGCCCACCACACATCGTTTTGCATATACCAACTTCTGCATTGTTACTCTGCTCCATATCAGATGTTGGAATAAAACTTCTTTGCTACACTAAATAAGTGGCCTTCTCTTGGGGAGGGAGGGTTTACGTGCAGGAGGGTGGGAAAGGGCACTTGGCCCGATGGTTAAAGAGTGGGGGTGGGGGGTGGGCAGACTGTCTGACTCCGAATCTGGGCTGTGTCCCATATGAGCTCTTTGACTTCTTTGTGTCTCAGTTCTTCATCTGTAAAATGAGGATGAGAGTAGTTAGTGTCTTTTTAATGATGTGAACATTAGATAAGTTAATACGCATTAAAGCCTGAGAGCGGTCCCTGGATTTGTTGGCCGAGTGGGGCTTGGCAGGGCAAGTTTGGATAGGGAGGACTGAGGGCAGAGGGGTTGGGAAGCTGGTATGGACCGGAAACACAGGTGGAGGGTGTGAGGAGCCTCTCGCTAACTAGCAGGACCCGGTACGGAGGGACAAAAAGAGATCATTTCTTTGACTGGCATAAAGATGCTAACCAGGGTGGTAGGTCATGCTGGACACTCTGGGGGACAGGGGGAAGGGAATTGCAGGGCAGCGGTAAGCATGTAGGTGCAGGACGTGGAAGGCTTGAGCTGTTCCAGGGAGATAAGGGTGTATTTGGAGAGCTGTCTGGGAAGAGGTGGAGACCTCATGGCCGTGGTGCCCACTAGCTGTGGATGACACAGGGCAGGGTGTTTGAGAGTCTTAGATAAGCAAGTGCTTTGTAGAAAACGCAGAAAATGGGAGAAATGTTGAGAGATGGGTAGTGCCCTCTCACACCAGCCTCCCCAGTCCAGGAAGCTAAAGCTGTTAGAGTCCTAGCTTAGAACAGCTCTTCCAAGGCCCTCAGTTTCCCCATTGCATCTTCCACTTGTTTCTTGGGTCTTCAAGAATTTACTGTAGGGAGTTGGAATGAAAGCAAGGTGAGCCCTGGTGGCTCTGGTGGCGCTTAGGTTCTCTGTGATCCATGGACAAGGCTCCTATTTAAGATGGACAACTTAGCCTCTGAGTTTACCTCCCCTCCCTTACGAGATCCCTTTAGAGCGAGTGTAAAGAAAAAGGAGAAGTTCATCCCACAACTGAGAAGTTAACTTGTAGGCTGACCAGTCTGGACTTCAGCCCCTACGAGAGGTTATGAGGGATTTGAGGAGATCTGGACCTCCTCCTCTCTCATGAAGATGGCTGCAGGCAGTTGTCACTTTCAGAGTCAGACTGCTGAATGGGAGAGAACCCTGATGGAGAAGGTGTTTTGGATAGAGATCCTGTTTTCAGGGACCAGAAGCCCCCAGCTCCTTCCCGCCCCACCAACCTTTATTCGTTCATTCAACACAAGGCAATGAGAGTAGTTGCTATATGCCAGCAATTGTTGTTGGCAGTCAGGATATGATGTTGAATAAAGCAAAGTCCCTGCCATTCGGTGGCTCACATTCAAATGGCAGAAAGTGTTCCTAAGAGCTAGGAGGAGAGCCTTCCCATTGCTATGGATAGGAGTTTTCTCTGGGTTTGATATCTGAGTCCTGGAGACTGTCTCCAATGAAATCTTCAAAGAAAATCCAAATCCAGAGAGACTTTTCCAGTACCTCTCCGCCACCAAATAGCAGTGGAATCTGAAAGGGCACAAAATCATACATGTCACTGGAAGACACGGCTAAAGCTGCCACTTCCCAGGATCAGTCCCTATGAAGAATATGGACATCCATTCTATTCTTCAGCTGCAAACAGATCTCTCATTCTAGCCTGACTTTTAAGGTTTCCAGGGCTTGATTGTACATATAATCCTGACTGATCCACGACATAAACCTTCCTGAGCCCCCTAATTGTGTCATTCACCCCAGGAACATACCGTGGTCAGCAGGGGCACTGGGTGAAGGGGGGAGGGCTCAAGTCTACCTCTCCTCACCCTCAAGACCGCAGAGCTTGGTGCTCAGGACTGGCACCTCCTGGTGGTCTCAGGTCGGGGAATCTGGGGAAATGATGTTGGCAGGGAGAAGATACTTTGTAATCTACCCTTCCAGCTCTATCCCTCTGTCATGAGCTGCAGGGAGCTTGAGTCCAGTTATGATTCTTTTTAAGTTTATTTATTATTTATTTATTAAGAGTGAGCAAGAGAGAGAGAGAATATGCATGAGTGGGGGAGGGGCAGAGAGAGAGAGAGAGAGAGAGAGAGAGAGAGAGGGAGAGAGAGAATCCCAAGCAGGCTCTGCCTGTGTGCAGTGTACACAGGGTCTAGTCCCATGAACCATGAGATCATGACTTGAGCCGAAATCAGGAGTCAGATGCTCAAATGACTGAGTCACCCAGGCACCCCAAGGCCAGTTATGATTTGATTATTTATGCTAATTTTGCTTACAATTAATGGAGTTGGAACTTAGTGACTGTATTTCCCATCACAGTGGAAATGGTAGATGCTGGGAATGGGAACCAATAGAATGATACCCCACTCAGAGCCTGGCAAGCAGCCTACTGCTCTGCAGACCCTTGGAATGGCTGTTTGCTTTGCAGCTGTGTTTGCTTCTGCTCCTAAGAGATATCCTTTTTATTTTTTATTTTTATTTTATTTATTTATTTTCCTTGGGAGAGGAAATAAGCTGGGAAGCAGGATATTGTACAAAGTTGGAAAGACCCACTAGGGGTGGAAAACTCTCTGAGTGGGGCAGAGATTAGTTGCGGTAGGTTAAAAGCTGTAATAAACAACCCCTGAGTGTCAGGGGCTTAGTGCAATGAAACTTTAATTCTCATTTACTCAACATCCAGTGTGAATGTACCTGGTCAGCAGCTCTCATGGACAGATCTCCATGAGGCGATTCAGGGATCCATGCTTCTTCCAATGAGTGGCTCCACATTTTCCCCGAGCCTGGGAATTCCCCAGGATCCTGGGATACCTCTTCTAAATTGTCAACAACCAGCTGCCCAAAGAACAGAGGGAAGTGGGGAGTATTATGCAGACATTTTAGGAGCCACACCCAACGCTTCTATCCAAGCCTGTGCCCCCTACTTAGATGCGAGGGAGAAATGTGGTTCAGCCGACTGCCCAGGGAAAAGGGAATGAATTTGATGACCATCCAGTCTGTCTGTGCTGCAAAACAGCAAGAGTCCCAGGAAGACTTGATTTGGGCATTAGTTAGGCAATGCCCATGGATGGATTGTGAAAAGAGCAGATAGATTGGCTGCTCTGACCTCCAGGCCCAGTGGATGCTTTTCTCGTGGCTATTCCTTTCCTACCAACCCTACCATGCACATTTCCAGCATAGCCTGCTTAAAAGGTGAGAGTTGATAATACCATTTGGGAATAAGCAGGTGATGGTGAGCATTCCAACTCACTCAGCTCTGGGAAGGCACAAAGGGAATCCAACTGGGCTGTGGAGACTCAGCTAGCATTGTTTTAACCTTCACGGAGAGTTAGTGATCCCAGTACCAACGGGAATCTCTCACCCTCCTTTATCAGTACCGAAAAGTCTACTACCCCTATAATCCGGATCTCCTCACTCCAACAACTAGCATTTCTCACTACATCGCATTTCCCTTGTACCTGCTAGTAGAGAGGTGACATATAAAGTTACTGTCTCATCCAGTCCCTGAGATCAGGTTAATGCCAGGTAGTGGGGAAGATGGTCCATGAGGATCTTCTGTGCTGAACGAAAGAAAGATGAGAAAGTTCCAGAGATAAACTTCACTAACCTGAGAAACTCTCTGACCCTCAACCAGAGCAGCAAATGCTAATGAGGGAGGTTTCCTAACACAGAATTAAAACAGGCCAGTCAACTGAGAGGAAGTGGCTTATAATCAACTTGAGAGGCCAGGCTGGGTTGCATGACTCCAATCCCAATTAGGGAGGCAGAGACAGTTCTTGCTGGGATGTCAACCTTCCAGCTCACAAATATGATGGCCCAAAGCCATTTTCCATTTCCTTTCTCCTGGGCCAAGATTCTCTGGAGAGGACAGTGAACAAAGGAGGATTTCCCTTGATAATGATTCCCTGGAGGATAGACAGATGGAGGAAGCAAAAAAAATCCCAATTGTCCCAGGAAGAAAACTAGGAAGTGAGACGAGCCTTCCCCACCTTAGTGTTCTCCATGCCTTATCCCTCGGGCTCCCACCAAATTCCCCCTTCCTCTCTCTGCAGTAGGTTAGTCCCTGATTCTTTGATCCTCCATTTCCTCCACAAATGTAAAATGGTGATAATAACTGTCCCATGTGGGGATCCAACATCTGCAAAAATCTTGCTCACCTCCTCCTTGTGGTCTCTATTGTCTATTGTCTTTGATTTATTCCTCTCCAGTGCTTTGTGATCTCATTGTTTACCTGTGGTATCTGGAGATAGTGGCCTTCTTGGGATTTTCAGCGACTGACCTAATGATCTTTTTGTGCCCAGCAGCTAATGCAGGCCTGGGCTCTTGAAGTTGCTCAGTGAGTTTATTCAGTCTGTGGTTGAACACGTGAATCAACAAATGAAGAAACCAGTGAATGAGTGGAAGCATGAAGGACTGTATGCCTCTGAGTGTTGCTGAGGGTTAGAGCATAAGTCTCTGTCCCTGACTGTCAGCCTCTTGCAAGAGGCAACTAGGGAGGACTTCTCACATTCCAGGGAGCCGGGTCTGTCTAGGGCAGGAGCTGTTACCTTGGTCCTAGGAGGAGTGCTTCTGGGAGGCACCAGCAGGAGCTGGATTGCAGTGGTACATGCCCCTGCTCCCAAAAGGGAATAGAAAGGGCCCGGGGTTGGAACGCATCTGACATGTTCCTGTGGTTTTTGGCTTGGGCTGTTGTCTAGGACCTCAGGCCTTTGAGGGAAGGGTGGTCATTGGACACTGCAGGGCCCAGTGAGTGCTCTGATCTGGGCAGAAGGCTGCTCTGGGTCTGCACATGCGCAGCAGAGGAACATTGATGACTCATTCAGCTAATATTCATTTGAAATCATCTGGTTCTACCAACTGGCCACCTTGAGAGTGCCAGGGATTATGTGAGTGAAGGTTACAAACAGATCGTTTTTCCCCATTCTTCCTTTTGAAAATTGGAGGCTAATTGTTGGTGTTTCATAAGGGCCTCTCTGAATCCCTCCAGAAACCTAGTCTTTGGTGGTTTAATTAGCTTCATAACCTTGTGTAGTGGGTTGAATGGTGGCTCCCCAAAAGATGTGGCCACCTCAGAACCTGCGCATGTTATGCTCTTTAGGAAAAGAGTCTGTGCAGATGTAACTCAGCTAAGGGTCTTGAGATGAGGAGATCGTCCTGGATTATCTTAGTAGACTCTATACCCAATGATAAGTATTTTGGTAAGAGTGAGCCCGAGGGAGATGAGACACAGAAACACAGAGGAGAAAGTGATGTGAGGGCAGAGGCAGAGAACAGAGACCACGAGCCAGGGGAGGCCAGGGAATGTTGGCTGCAGCAGAAGCAGGGAGAGGCGAGGAATGGATTCTCCACTGGAGCATTTGCAGGGAGCGTGGCCCCGCCAACACCTTGAATTTGGACTTCTACGGTCAGAACTGTGAGAGCGTAAATTCCTATTGTCTCAAGCCACTGGTTTGTTTCCTTTGTAAGAGCAGCCTCAGGAAACGAATACACCTTGGTTGAGACTGGCACGCTGATCTGCCAAAACATTCCCTTTGGAGAGTCACAAATGGTGTCAAGGGCTTTGTCAGGTGTATGTATCAAATCTAAAGGAGAAGGTAAAAGCATATCCAGAACAGACCCGACTTGATTATGAGTAGAAAAGTCCTCTGGAACCTCAAGAAATAGTCCCTCCGATATACACTTCATGTTACGATTCTGTTGGCCAAATACATCTTTTCCTGTTAAACTGGCAGGGGCATCACACAGAACAGGAAGGAAAGATTTTCAGTCAAGGCCTGAGGGTTTATAGTTATGAGCTGGAGGAGAGGGAAATTTTGTGAGCTATCTGAAATACCTGCCGCCTGGGTGGTATGTTTACTCTGAGGAAGAAGTTGAACAAAGAAGGTTTATGGTATAAATCGTAGCACTATGTCTACCAAGAATTGTTGAGGGTGACCATCTCTACATACAGTTATTTACATTGAATGTTTATAGATAAGGCAGGATCTTGAGTGTTTCTTTCCTTTTCTGGAACACCCTCATTGACCTAAATTTTCTTTAGGAGGGAATTTTCTTTTGTAAAATGGAATGATCTTTTTACCAGAGTGCCTTTTGTTTACAATATCTACACATATCCTTGTTAATAAAGGTGGTCAGATGGGAAGTAGGTCTTCTAATTGTCTTATCTGCAGGGCTATAACAAGTTGTCCAGAGAAGCAGAACCAATAGGTGATAAATGTATTTGAATATATATTCAAATATTTATATTTTTATTTTTATTTTAAAAAATCAATGCACTCAGTTGTGCATTGGGAAGACCAAAATCTGTAGTGTAGACTGTAAATTCAGGTGAGAGGTGAAGTAGCAGTCATGAGTCTGAACATCTGTAGGGCAAGCCAGTGGGCTGGAAACTCAGGTAGGGTTTTGATGTTACAGTCTTGAGGCAGAATTTCTTCTTCTCTGGGAAACCTCAGTTTATGCTCTTAAGGCCTTCAGCTGATTGCATGAATGAAACCCACTCACATTATTGAGGGTCATCTCCTTTATTTAAAGTCAGCTGACTGTTGATGTTTTTCACATCTACAAAATACCTTCACTAACACATCTAGACTGGCGTTTGAAACACAAAGAGCAACATAAACAATAGAGTCCCAGAGCCTAGCTTTTCTTCTTTTGCATGATTAGAATTGTGACCCAATAATTTTTTTTTTTAATTTTAGAGAGCAAGAGCAAGAGCCCACAAGCGGAGGAAAGGGGAAGAGGGAGCACAAGAGAGAATCCCAAGCAGATTCCACACTCACTGTGGAGCCTGATGTGGGGCTCCATCCCATGACCCTGGGGTTATGATCTAGGCCAAAAACAAGAGTCAGACACTCAACCTCCTGAGCCACCCAGGCACCCAACCCAATAGGTTTTTATTACAAAAGTTTCAGGTGTAGATTTTAGGGGATCTTGCTCTACTTTTTGGGGTCTGTTTTTGACTCTTGGGTTTACTGTGGTAAGAGAGATTCAGGTCAGTTTAATTAACTTCTGTCATCTGGGATTCAGCACTGAGGTTTGGACCAATGTGTGTGTGAAATTGGTAATAGCTCAGGTAACCCTGAGTCACATGCACCCAAAAGAATTCTTAACTCTTCTGTGAATAGTTGCTGGTCTTCTCTGGATTTAGGGAAATCCTTCATTATAGTTATTAATTCAGTTCTGGTCCAAGGTTTTAATACTACAGTTGTCTGGATACCTGGCCTGTGGCAAGCACTAATCATTAGAGGTGACTGGTATTTAAGGATCTTTGGAGTTGTTGGGGAAAGGGTAGGGGCTGGACAGAGAGGAGGAGGGGTAGTCACTGGCCGTGTGGAGGGGGAGCAATGTAAGGGCGAGAGAAGAAGAGGCAGGGCTGCATCTAGGAAAGTAACTGGAGGGCAAGGAGGGGGAAGATAAAGGACAAGTCTTGTTTGCTGTTACTTAAGTTTTCAAATTGTTCATTAGCTTTGGCCAAAGAATCTTTCAGTGAAGCAATTTTTAAATCAGTATTTCCTTTGGGAACCTCTGCACACTGATCAATTATCCTGTTCCCTTTGTCTTCTAAAGTTCTCTCAAATGAACAATTGTGTTCAATCGTGTGTTCCCCAGAGCAGCCATTGAAGGTCCAAATGATCTTGGGTGAAGTTAGACCATTTAGGAAGACAGGTACGAGAATTTGGTTCCTAACATCTGTAAGAGGCAGGAGTTTTCCTGGAGAAGGAGAGGACTCAGATGACCCCATGAGAGCTGGCAGTGGGCGGCACAGACATCATGCTTTGGTACCCAGTGTCTTAGGACCTCAGCCTGATAGTTGACTGTCTCTAAATGCAGACCTGACAATTTGTACTCCTTCAGGAAAACCAGACAGAAGATTCTCGCTGGACAAGGTATTGAGATGGAAGAAGAACCTTATCTAGCTTTATTGGTGACCCAGAACACTTTGTCTGAATGAATTTTCATGCAGTGAGAACTACAAACTCAATGCTATGTAATGCTCTCTTGACCTACAGGTCTTCTGGGGGCCTCTACCCGTGTTCTGGCCTGTGATTCTCCTTCCTGTGGCTAAGAATTTTGACAGAACAGCACAAAATGGAAGCACAAAAGAGAGCTGAAGAGGTGAAAAGGGATGGCCCAATTCTACCAAGGATGCAAACAGACACAATAAAAAAAAAACCTGGGCACTAAGCTGATAATAAGTAGCTAAGGACGCAATGCAGAGAGAGGCGGAGTTCAGACCAAACGCTGACTTACCACAGTGGTGGATTTGAAGTCATGAGTACGTTGTCAGCATGGAGTGCACCTGGCCAAAGTCTGGGGGCTGCAGTGTTGGGCAGTGCAGACTGTACCTTGTCGGGACCTCCAGGAAAACTGTGGACAGAAATGAAGACCACCTAGGTGAGAACAAACAGAAGCTGTTTATTCAGAGCCTATCATAGCAAGGGAGTCAGTCACCATCACTTGGCATTTGTCAGGGACTTAAAGGTAGGCAGGGAGTGAGAAAGTGTTACACCAAAAAAAGAAAGGTAGGTTTCAGGCATACAGTGATTGGAGGTTGTTGGGGACATTGGAAGGTGCCTGAGTAGAAGAGGGGCATCTTATGTGATTGGTTAGGGAGCATAGTTGCCTTTATCTGGTTGGTCATGAGTACATGAAATAAAGAGGCTGGAAGTCATTGAACAATTTCTGACCATTCTAGGCCAATTGCTGTGGGCATTTGGCTTGCTGGGCTGGTTGCTAGAGATTGTGGGTAAAGGTTCCACTGTCATATATGGTCTGTCCATTGTCCACTCGTATATTCAGTTTCTCAGGAGATATTGGTGTCTTGCCCCAGAGAATTCACAGCATGGGTAAGGAAATAAGATGTACACTCAAGGGCAAAACTATATGTGGCTGGTATCAAGGGGACCGTCTCAGGCCAGGCTAAAGGGCCAAGTTCTGAGCATGCTGAAGGTCAGGCTGTGGGTAAAGTGGGGTTTAGGCTGTACTCACCTGAGGGGTTGGGCTGTGAGTAGGTGGCTGGTCAGAGTAGGCTACCTGGGTTGGCCAATGGCTTCCTTCAGGGAGCAGGTTACTGGTATAGGCCTGACCCAGGTACACTGGCCTTTCCTCTGACATGCCCTGATTTAAGCTCTTCCTACGTTCTAAACATTTCCTTTGGCATTAAGAGACCTTCCCCAACTGCATCTGGTACATTTAGGGGAGTACTTTTAGGTATATTCTAAGGTTAGGGAGGAAGTGGTATGGTTTTCATAACAGCAGGGGGCAGGGCAAAATTATAGCCTGCAGTCTCTCCCTGCTGGGTGGGAAAAGCATCATCACACCTGCACACAAAGATGCTTTGACAAATCACACCTCTGACAAGCCAGAGCTGTCCCTGTGCCATTGTGTTAAGAATCAAGATGCTGTGAAGCCACCGATTTCCCAGGTTGGTAGGGGTGAGGAGATGGTGGGAATTACAGGGGCCTGTTCTATTCATTGTGCTATTTAATACATTTAATAGCATTCAGCCTTCCCCTTGAAGGTTGGCTCTAGGAGTGACTGTAATTCATAATCTCTCAGTATTGCTACTCTAGGGCGATTAAACAGGGGCCACAAGATTCTGCCAACAAAGCCTCACTTATTGTCTTGCCACAGCGCCTGGAAGGCCATGTCCTCGCTCCACTCTTGGGGTGAGTATTGCCTTCCATTTCTTGATTCACTCATTTGCAAATATTTATTACAAGTGTGCACTATACATCAAGCACTTTTCTGGGCATCGTGGTAAAATGTTGAGTGAGATACAGCCTTGGCTTCCATGATACTATAGTCTATCATGGGAGACAGGTGATAAGCCACAAAAGTGCAATGAATCTAGTGCGATGAGGAACATACACAGGGCACTGTGACAGGACCATGCAGGGCGCTGAGCAATGTAGGGGGAGTGGTGAGGTCAGGCATTTTTGAGGGGCTGCCCTTTCAACTGAGACTGGATTTGTAGAGATACAAAGTTCGTGAAGAACAGACAAATGTACCTCAGGCAGAACAGATTCTCGCCAGGACAATTTGGGCATTTTGGCCACCAAATGTAGGCTGCTGAGCTTAGAGCATAGAGAATGAGGATGCAGTGCATGAATTTCAGTTAGAGAGGAAGGCGGGCACCAAAGAGAGACGCAGGAAGGTGTCTACATTTGATTCCAATGTTATATTTGAATCAGTGGACTATTTTCAAGTAAACTTTTTATGAAAGCATAACATATGGAGAGAGCAATGCACAAATCACAGGTAAATAGCTTGCCGAGTTTTCAGAAAGTAAACACACCTGTGTAACCATCACCCAGATGAAGAAACAGTAGGTTACCACACTCTGGTCCTAGGGGAGACTGCCAGTGGGCATCTCAGCCTTCTCAACTGCCTGGTCTTTGTATGGCCTCTCGTTCAGGAGCTCCTGCAATATTGTCACTATTCCTTAGGGTCCTCCCCTGGGCTGATGACGTGGTTCAGGATTGCCTTTTTTTTTTACTAGACTTGAGGCTGCCTGAGGGCAGGAGCATATCTATTCTGTTCACCCTTGGGCCCCCACTCTGCACTTGGGTCATTTGTCATGACTGACCCACTGACCATCCAAGGAGGAAGCCACTCTTCTGACTGTGGGCTCATTAATCCACATGCTTCCTGGTTGTGAGAGTTTTCAAGTGTCCAGCCAATTCTGAAGGACTAAGTAAGCACCTGCTGGGTTCATTTTAATTCCATGCAGCGACTTAAATGAGCCAGCAGGTGATGCCTCCCCTTCAGCGCACCTGCAGCTAGAGTATTAGGGGTGAGGCTGAATGGGAGCAAGGGGTTTCTGTGGCCACCTGCCATCCACTTCTTGAAAGTGGAGTTGAAGTAGACAGGGGCCTAATAGTACAGTTTCAAGAACGTTGTTTCAAGTGTGAAGCTGGGTGAGCGGCATCTGGCCAAGGAACAACTCTCCCTTGTATGGTCACATGTTGGCTGCTCTTCTTTGCATAGTTTTACTATTTTCTAAAGTTACAGCCTTATTGATATAATTGAGGTACCATACGTTCACCCATTTAAAGAATACAATCCAAGGGCACCTGGGTGGCTTAGTGGGTTAAGCGTCTCACTCTTGATCTTATCTCAGGTCGTGATCTCATGGTTCATGAGCTCAAGCCCGGTGTTCATCTCTGTGCGGACAGCGCAGAGCCTGCTTGGGATTCTCTCTCTCCCTCTTTCTGCCCCAGCCCTGCTCATTCTCTTTCTCTCTCTCTCAAAGTAAATAAATCAATTTTAAAAAAGAAAAAGAAAAGAAGAGGATACAGAGATTGCTTAGATGTTTGTGAGAAACATGTGAAAATGAGAAGTGTATATAAATACTTTAATGTTTTTATTTATTTTTGAGAAAGAGAGAGAGAGAGAGAGAGAGACAGCGCGAGCAGAGGAGGATCAGAGAGAGAGAGAGAGAGAGAGAGGGAGATATTGAATCCGAAGACAGGCTCCAGGCTCTGAGCTAGCTGTCATCACAGAGCCTGACATGGGGCTCAAACCCATGAACTGTGAGATCATGACCTGAGCCGAAGTTGGATGCTTAACCGACTGAGCCACCCAGGTGCCCCAAAGTGTGTATATAAAGATAACTACTTACTAAGTGAAAATATGTGTTCTCTAAATAGGTGGAGTGAAAAAAGAAGTTAAGAAAGCATCTGTGATCTCACAGAAGTCAGGGAAGAAGAAAAAAAAATAAGCAATGAGGAAGTAGGTAAATATAAAACACGAAATGGTAGAAATAAGTCCAGTGTAATGGTGATCATAATAAAAATAAATAGATGATAGTCACCTAGTAGTCATCTAATCTATACACATGGAGATTTTCGTAAGGATGCAGGTCCAATCCGGCCCTCACCACCCAGCAGACCCAGCCTTCCCGGAGCCGGTCGCGGTGAACCTCCGCGGTAGAGATGCGCCAAGCTGCCCTGGGGGGGGCGTTCCCCTGCCGGCTGCAGGTCCAATCCAGCCTCTCCCTGTACTTAAAAGGGAAGGTGCGGGCTTCTCCGGAAAGGGCGCGCATTAAGGAGGGACAACTCCTGCGGAGCCCAATCGGGGGAGGCCTGCAGTACCTTTGACCTTTCTAGAGGCGGGCCTAGTCATGCCCCACGTGGGGCGTCCTGGGCCCACTCTGATTGGTCAACACTCCAACTATTGTGATTGACTCCCACAACTGCCAGTATTGATGGCGGGGGGGGGGGGGGGGGGGGGGGGGCAGGGATTGGATCACTGTACACCTGTCATCATTTCCTGTAACTCCCCCTCCCAAAGGCATAAAAGGCCCTGCCCTGCCTTTGTTTGGGCTCTCTCCACGTGGCCAGCGGGTGGGCTGGAGACTATGAGCCCGAGCTTAAGCTTGTAATAAAGGCCCTTTGCTTTTGCAGGCGTGACTCGGTCTCCCTAGCAGTCTCTGGTGTTTGTTTTGGGGTGATTTGGGGCGATTTTATAAACTTGGGCACAACATTTTCAGATTGGAACAAAAGCAATAATTACATAAATGAAGTCTAGCTCCATGTTGTTTATAAGAAACACACAGAAATCAAGGAATGCTAGAAGGTTCAAATGAAAGGGATAAAAGCCAGGCAGATCCTCACAACACAAGAAAATGGTGCAGCAGTACTGATATTAGAAAAAATAGGATTTTCTGAGAAAAGCAGTAAAAATGACAAGGAGAGGGGTGTGCCCCTGGACAGCTCAGGCGGTTAAGCATCTGATTCCTGATCTTAGCTCAGTTCTAATCTCAGGGTGGTGAGTTCAAGCCCCATGTTGGGTTCCATGCTGAGTGTGAAGCCTGCTTGGGATCGTCTCTCTTTCTCTGCCTCTCCCTGCTTGCTCCCTCTCTCTCTCAAAATAAATACATAAACATTAAAAAAACAAAGAATACAATCCAATGGTTTTTACTAGATTCATAGATATGTGCACCATCACCAAATTCAGTTTTAGAGTAATCTCATTACCCTTCCTACCAAAACCCTCCCTGCTCAGAGACAGTCACTTCTCATTCCCCCATACCCACTCTCCCTGTCCTAGGTAATCATTCATCCACTTTTTCCTCTATAGATTTTGCCTATTCTGAGCATTTCATTAAAATAGAATCATGTGATTGTCTTCTTTCACTTAGCATAATATTTTAAAGATTGATCTGTATTTTGGTATGTTTCAGTACTTTATTCCTTTTGTGTCTTTATTCAGTACTTTTATTCCTTTTGAAACTTAAAGTCGCTGAAGTTGAAGTCTTTTCTGAGAAGGTCATCATCTCCATTTCCTTGGGGGCGGTTGCTATTGATTGCCTTTTTTTCCTGCGTATGGGTCCAACTTTCTTGTTTCTTTGCACTTGTCATAGTTTTTTTGTGTTGTTGTTGAAAACTGTACCTTTAAAATAATACAATGTAGCAGGTCTGGAAATTGATTTCTACCCCCATCACCAGTGTTTGTTTTGGTTGCTATTTGTTGTAGATGTTGTTTGATTAATGACCCTTCTGAACTAATTCAATAAAGTCCGTATGCTTTGTCACATGTGGCCACTGAAGTCTCTGTGTGGTCAGGTTAGTGGTCAGCTAACGATTGGACAGAGTGCTTTAAATGCCTGGTAACAATGAGTCTTTGCCAAGGGGCTCTGAGTTCGTGTTGGGGCCCACTTTCAACACTCAACCAAACCACTTACACCCCTTCCTCAAGCCTTCACCTGCGTGTATAGATCCTTAGAGTCACTCAGAGGTGAGAGCTCAGGGCCCCTCAGACCTTCCCTGAGCCATAAACGGTCTATACGTGCACAGGATCTTCCACATCCCCAGGAATGTGTTCGAGATTTTCAAAGCACCTACGGATATCTCATTCTGAGCTTTTCCTTTTAAGCCTTTTGGTTAGTCTAATGTTTGCTCCAGCTGTTATCCACCACCCTAGGTAGGGTGAAGTTAAAAATTCGATTTTAATTTTCAATGCTCCCCCCACCAGGCAAAAGATTTTTACTCTTTTTCACTGGGAAAGCACTGAGTCAGGTCAAATACAGATTAGCCTCATAAGTGGGATCTTCCAAGAATTAACCAGACAGGTCAAAAAATGATACTTCTTTAGGACTGTGGCTTTGAAAGAGCTTTAACCCTCTTCTGTGCCTTCTGGTGGATGGCCAGGCTGTGACTTTTCATTGCAGGTGGTTGGGGCGGGGGCTCTTATTTTTTTTAAACTACTTTGGAGCTGGAGCGTGGGACAAGGGATGAAGGCAATGCCACAAAACTCACAGTTGGGTTTTTTTTTTAATGTTTATATATTTTTGAGAGAAAGCGAGAGTGCGTGCAGGGTAGGGGCAGAAACAGAGGAGGACAGAGGATCTGAAGTGGGCTGGCATTGATAGCAGGGAGCCGCGCTATCCCAAACCGTGAGATCATGACCTGAGCCAAAGTCAGATGCCTAACCAACTGAGCCACTCTGGCACCCCAGCTCACTGTTCTTAATGAGATTCAGCTAGGTTTATTTATTTATTTTATTTTTATTTTTATTTTTTTAATGTTTTTATTTATTTTTGATACAGAAGAGACAGAGCATGAGAGGGGGAGGGTCAGAGAGAGAGAGGGAGACACAGAATCTGAAACAGGCTCCAGGCTCTGAGCTAGCTGTCAGCACAGAGCCTGACGTGGGGCTCGAACCCATGAACGTGAGATCTGACCTGAGCCGAAGTCGGAGGCTTAACTGACTGAGCCACCCAGGCGCCCCTCAGCTAGGTTTTTTTAAATAAAAGCTCTGCTAATAATAAACTCAGGTTCATTTGCAGAGTTCTGAAAAAGTTGATTCTCATGATTTTTGATTTTAAAGAGGAGAGAATTTTCAGAGATCCTCACTCTGCCATTTTTGCCGGTGTCACCTCCTTGTGATCTTGTGAACCATGTTCATGCAGGCATTTTTAGGTTTTCTTTTTCTGTGTTTCTGTTTTCTTCTCTGTGTTTCTCTAGCAGGTGTACTTTACAGGTTGTGTTGTGGGTTTCCTCTCACATCACATTAGGGATTCTGTAATATCTAGTTGTCACATTCTTACAATATTAAGAATGAACTGTTGGGTCAGGAGTTGTCATCTTGGTCTCTCTGTTACAAAGTTTCCCCACAAACTTCACTTAAAGATTTGCGTGGGTGTTGTTCTATGTTGCTAGATTCGTTATTCCTTCTGAGGTTGTGAAACTGTGATTTTCTAAATCTGTCATTCCTTCTGCATTTATTAGCTGTGATTTTTCTATGAAGAAGAATTTTCATCAATTATTTGGCTATTCTGAAATACAGTTTACAAGAAAAAAAATGATAGAAACTTGATTCTTGTGCTTTCATTTCTTTATTGTGATAATATTTACAGCTAACAAAAATTTTTTTGCACATAACGTGAAATTTACCATCTTAACCATGTTAAATGTATAATGCAGGAATGTTAAGTGTGTTTATATTGTTGTGAAACAGAGATCCAGAACTTTGTTATCTTGCAAATCTGAAATTCTATACCCACTAGCTAATAACTACTCATTCTCCCTTCTGCCAGGCCCCGGTAAGCACTTCTACTTTCTGTTCCTATGAATTGACTATTTTACACACCCCATAAGAGAAGCCATCTGTTATTTGTGTTTTTATGACTGTCTCATTTCACTTAACATAATGGCCTTGAGGTTCACCCATGTTATAGTATGTGACAGGATTTTCTTTAAAAATTTTTAAAATATTTATTTGTTTTTGAGAGAGAGAGAGAGAAAGAGACAGAGCATGAGCAGGGGAAGGGCAGAGAGAGAGAGGGAGACAGAATCCAAAGCAGGCTCCAGGCTCTGAGCTGTGAGCACAGAGCCCGATGAGGGGCTCAACCTCAAACCATGAGACCATGACCTGAGCTAAAGTCGATGCTTAACCGACTAAGCCACCCAGGTGCCCCAGGATTTCCTTCTTTTTTAAGGCTGAAGAATATTCCATTGTATGTATACACCACCTTTTGTTTATCCACTCATCTGGTGATGGGTCATTGTGTTGTTCTGTCTCTTAGCTATTATGAATAGTGCTGCTATAAACAAGGGTGTGCAAATATCTCTTCAAGATTCTGCTTTCAATTCATTTGGATTAATTCCCAGAAGCAAGATTGCTGGGTCCTATGGGAGGTCTATCTTTAATTTTTTGAGAGCCCCTCCATACCATTTTCCATAGTAGTTGCACCATTTTGCAATCCAACCAACAGTGTGCACATCCTCACCAACGCTTGTTTTTTCTTTCTTTTGTTCTTTCTTTTAAATACTAGTCACCTTAATGTGTGTAATGTGATATATCATTGTGATTTTGATTTGTAGTTCTCTGATGGTAAGCGATGTTGTTCAGTTTCTCATATGCTTATTGGCCATACAGGGTTTTTGCTTAACTCTGAGTTTATATTTGTATCTCTCCTATCATATGTTAAAAATCAGTTTGATTCCTTATAACTTTATTATAATCACTTGTTTTATCTTAATATGTACATGTATGTGTGTGTACATATATGTGTATGTACATTTTAAAATAAAAATACTGACTGTGGTAGGCAGGATAATACGCCCCCATCCCCCAAACATGTCTGGGTCGCAATGCCTCGAAACGGAATTTGTTATGTTTCATGGCAAGTGGCAGTTTAAGTTGCAGATAGAATTAAGTTTACTAGGGGCGCTTGGGTGACTCAGTCTGCTGAAGATCTGACTTCAGCTCAGGTCACGATCTCACAGTTTGTGAGTTTGAGCCCCCGCGTCAGGCTTGCTACTGTCAGTGCAGAACCTGCTAAAATGAATAAACATTTATCTATCTATCTATCTATCTATCTATCTATCTATCTATAAAGAATTAAGTTTACTAAGCAAGTGACCTTAAAACAAAGAGAGTATCCTGGGTTATCCAGGGGGGCCCAAGGTAATCACTAGAGTCCTTAAATGGTGAGGAGGGAGGCAGAAGAGTCCAAACCAGAGAGATAGTTCATGGGAAAGATTAGACTGGCCATTGTCAGCACTGAAGATGGAAGTGACCCGTGAGTCAAGGAATGTGGGAAGCATCTAGACACTGGAAACTGCAAGAGAACAAGTTTCTCCCAGAGCTTCTGGAAGGGAATACAGCCCTGCTAGCACATTTATTCTAAGCCAGTGAGACCCATTTCAGACTCCTGACCTCTGGAACTGTGCGATAACTTGCACTGTTTTAGGCCATGGTAATTTGTTACAGCAGCAGGAAGAGGCGAATACAGATTTTGGTGCCTGGACACAGGAGCTATCGAATCAAATATCTACAAGTGTAGAAGTAGGTTTGCAATTGGGCAATGACTGGAAGCTGGGAGAATTTTTGGAGTATGATAGGAAAAAAAAACCTAGATTGCCTCAAATAGGTTGTTATTAGACATATGGATGTGAACAGCTCTGTTTAGTGCTGACTCAGAAGGAAGTGAGAAGCAGGGTAAATTGCCTTAGAGAGCCCCGGAATCACAGAGCAGACCGTAGATAGAGCTGTCGTTGAGGCTTAGATGGAAATGAGAAACACATTATTAGTCACTGGCGGAAAGGGAATCGGCTGAAAGTGTAACTGAATTGTGTCCTGCAGTTATGTGGAAAGCAAAACCTGTAAGTGATGAATTTAGATGTTTAGCTGAGCCTTCCAAACAAGGTTTTCAACACGTGGCTTGGTTTCTTCTTGCTTCTTATAGCGAAATGTAAGAGGAAAGAGAGAGTTTGAGAAAGAATTGGTAGGCAAACAGGAACCAGAGCTTGGTAATTTGGGAAAATTTCAGCTTATTCAGAATGCAAACGAAGTTAAAATGAGGAGATTCACTGTCAGGAAACACGCTCTGGAAAGAAATGGAAGGGTGTGGATGGACAACCTTCTGTTAGTGCCTTGGAGGGATCACTGTTCAGAGTATCCAGTCATAGGGAGGAGCTTTGGAGGTGTGTGACCCATGGACCCCTCAGCTGCCTCAGCAGAAGCCAGGAATGGAGATGGGATTGTCCAGGAGATTTCTGTAGGGGGGTTTCTTGTCTAATGGAGCAAATCCCTGAGACAGACAGACATAGCAGACCCACAAGGCTCTTGCAAATTTATGCCAGCAGAAACACGACCGGCTCTGTAGTGAATAGGTACAGAGAAAGTACAAAACGAAAGGAGGCAGCTGGACCCCCAACATTCTACAGGCAAGAAACAAGCCAATAAAACTACTGGGCTGTAAACATGTGCTGTTTTTCATAAAAGAAATAAGAGGTGACCCTCACGGTGGGGCTGTGAGCCAGAGAGGGTTAATCCCAGACCATGGAACAAATCGAGTTTTTCTGGCTGGATTTTGAAATTGCTTGTGACACATGTCATTTTCTGCCCCCTTCCATTTTCTTCTCCTTTGAACCAAATGTCTATCAGTTATCTTATGCTTGTCCCTCCATGACATTTTAGGAGCAGGTAACCTGTTTCTTGACTTTCATAGGCTCACTGATGGGAAGGAATTGTGTTTCACAATTCTCAGGAATTGTGTTCAGATGTGTAAGTACAAGGTGAGAAATTTGTGTTGCATTAAACTGTTGAATTTGTGGTCATTTGTCATAGCAGCAAGAGGAAACAAATAGTCCAACTTTATTGCCAACAATGACACCACTGTGAATAGTTTAAGATTTCTTGTTCATTTTGCTTTTAGAATATAGCTCCCTATATGGCCTTGCTAGGGATGTATGGTCAAAGTACCATGTTTCAGGGCGCCTGGATGGCTCAGTCGATTAAGCATCTGCTTTGGCTCAGGTCATGATCTCACAGTTTGTGTGTTCAAGCCCCGCGTCAGGCTCTGTGTTGACAGCTAGCTTAGAGCCTGGACCCTGTCTTCAGATTCTGTGTCTCCCTCTCTCTTGGACCCTCCTTTGCTCATGCTCTCTCTCTCAAAAATAAATAAAACATTAAAAAAACAAAAACAAAAACAAAACATCATGTTTCTGAGTTACTTGAAATATTTATTTTCTGTATGACTATTCTACCAACCTTATATACGGTAAGTTATGTTTCTTTTTTACCTTCAGAGATGCTTTTTTTCTTCTTGAAATAACTTATTATGTAATCATTTTTTAATGTTCATTAATTTTGTTAATTTTTTTTGACCGTGAGAGAGAGAGAGAGACAGAATGCAAGTTAGGGAATGGTAGAGAGAGGGAGACACAGAATCTGAAGCAGGCTCCAGGCTCTGACCTGTCAGCAAAGAGCCTGATGCAGGGCTCAAACTCATGAACTGCGAGATCATGACCCGAGCTGAAGTCAGATGCTTAACTGACTGAGCCACCCAGGTGCCCCTGAATTTTTTAGAATTATATGAAACATTTACATGATTCCATAATCCCATTCCGTTTCTCAAGTTCTTTCTTTCCCCTTATCGTTAACCATTAAAAAAAACTGTTTTTGGCTTACCTCCCGTTATGCGTGTTGCTTAAGTCACTTAGTGGATGGTGTTTTTGTTAGAGGAGCCTGAACTAAGATTACTTTCTTTTTGGATAAAAATACACACACACACACACACTCACACACACACACTCCATAGCACTTTCTTTCCTTTCTTATACACATGTAGCGAACTATGCACATTATCTCCTATCTTTTTTTTTAACATAAAATATTTCCGAGATCACTTTTTAATTGCATGTGCAGATCTTCCCTGTCACTTTTTACAGTGACATTGTACAGATGAACTGTAATTAGCTTAACCACGTCCCTACTGTTGGAAATTTAGATTGTTTCCAGTCTTTCACGGTTACAAATAGTGCCACTAGGGCTACCGTTAGTCCTACATCTTGGTATATTTTTGCTGGTGCAGTACTGGGAGAAATTCCTTGAAGTGAGCTATCTGCATCAAAAAGTAAATGCACATGTGAGTTTTCCTGGATATTGTTCGTTAGAGAACTTTAAAAAAAATAGATAGTTTCTATTCCTGAAACCATTATTGCACTATATGCTAACTAACTTGGACGTAAATTTTAAAAATTAAAAAAATAGGTAGTTATCAGGGATTATTTGAGTGATGCCAAAGTCCAGAGTGTGCCTTAGAAATGGTTGAAGAAGAGTAAGGGGGAAGAAGTGTCACAGTTAAGAGGAGGGTTTTGAGTGGGGGTGTACCCAGGGATGTTAAAAATCACAATTACTGGAAATGAGAGGGACACTGTTGTTAGGTGCTATGGACTTTTAGCTAATGAGGGGAATGACTAGGAGTTTGATGGATGGCAGCTGTGAGGAGCAGGGAAGGGGGACAAAACCATATGACGTGGAATCTCAAGGGATCTGGTTTCAACTAGCTAGTGGGGACATCAGGGTTGGGAAGCAAGAATTGCTTTCTTGCTTTGACTGCAATGATAGATTACCAAAGGCTGGGTGGCTTAAGCAACAAACATTTATTTATCACAGTTCTGGAGGCTGGAAAGCCTAAGGCCAAGGTGCCAATAGATCTGGTGTCTGCTGAGACCCTTTCCTGGATTGCGGATGCGTCTTGTTTCCTCGCATTAGAGAGAAGAGAGGGGAAGAAAACTCTCTCGTCTCTGTCTCTCGTTATAAAAGCACTAATCCCATTCATGAAGACTCTACCCTCATGACCTAATTACTACCTCCTAGTACCTTCCCGCTGGGAATTAGGATTCTAACAGGGGAATTGGGGAGGGGGAGACCACACAAACATTCAGTCCATAACAATTACCCAAGCCTGGGATGCTGGGGATGTGAGAGATGAAGCAGGTAACCACTAGAGAGGCCTCAGGGAAAGCATGTTCTGGGGGACTGCTAGGTTTTGTTAAGCAGGAGGGAGCAGAGTGCCCTGAGGGGAGATTCACAGTGCAGGAGTGTTTCTTGTGGAGTAGGAAGGTACACTGGACGTGTTTGGGAGGAAGGGAAGGGCGGGTGTTTGCATTACCGAAAAGGAGTCACAGGAAGGTGTTGAGCTGGAGACTCGGGAGCCAGTGGAAGACTGGTGGTAACAGACATGGTTATGAATGCGGAGGGGGGCACTTGTGGGGAGAAGCACTGGGTGCTATATGGAAACCAATTTGACAATAAACTATTATAAAAAAAAAAAAGAATGTGCGCTGTAGAGACACAGTTGGTTGCGTACTAAACATTCATCCCTCACGGTACCTCCCCTCTATCCCTCCTTCCTAATAGAGACTTGTGGTGGCTTAGCTATCTTGAAGCCTTGTGCTGGTCCCTTCCCTCGTCTTAGGAAGTGGGTCCTAATTGGTTAAATCCTGGAGATCCTGTTTTATTTTTAAATTACTTTTCTTTATTTAATTTTTTTTTTATTTTGAGAGAGAGGGGATATTAAACATAGACCATTAAACATAGACCAAGGTATGTCAGTTACTGATTATGTCATTTTCAGCTGGTTATCTTAACTTTCAGAGTCTCAATCCATCATTTAAAAAATAATTCCACTTTCTTAGGCTGCTGGAGGGTTAAATAGGATAAAAGATACAAAATTAAGCTTGAAAGGATGATAAAAAGATATGTATAATTTCTATTAGAGTTCCCCAAGGAGTTGACTCTGGGGTAAGGATTCATGTACAAATAGTTTATTTGGAAGGTGATTCCAGGAAGCACTTGTTGAGGACTTGAGGAGTGAGACAGAGAAGGGAAGGCCATCAGTAAGGATGAGTTACTAGGCCAGCTACCACTGCAGGTAAATGGGGCCTAATCCCTGTGGGGGGTCTAGGAGACTGTGAAGTTCAAGAACCTCAGAGTTATCCCATCTGTGGGGTGAGGGAGGTGAGGTATTCATACACCCATTCCCACCAGTCATTGGTGTGGCTGCTGGGGGTGGAGCTAATTTGCTGCCAGTTGTAGCCAGTCCCCTAATCATGCCTCAGCAGCCCACAGGAACCCCCAGGAAGAGAACTGCCAGTTCTGGTGGGTTATGGAAATGGGGGGTTCCCAGGGGATACAGGTGGAGCCCTGACAGTGTCTGCTACATTAATCATCTTTCAAGTGCTATTGCAAACATATGCTGATAATGATCAAAATACATATTTGGATAGGCAACTTAATGTTTCCCCAAATCTCTTTTCTGAATATTATCTCAGGACCTACTTTGTCGGTGGGGACAGTGTCAGACTATACTTGCCTCTGGACTCCTTCTTGTGACCCCACGGTACGGCCCTTCTCATCTCCTATGGGTCTCATCCTCTGGGACACCCTCCTCTCATTCCCTTCCCCCACCCCCACTGGCCTCTACAGGGATTGGGAATACTCAGATGCTTGGGAGGGACTTGTTAACGGATAGAATTAAATCCAGGGTGTGACTTGGTTTTTCACTCATACATATTCCCATTCCATCCAGAAACTTCATTTTAGAGGCAGATACCTTCTGATGAGAATGGTGTGCTGGAAAGGCCTGCATGAATAAAACTCATGGATGATAGCCAAGCCTGTTCTTACTAACTGGATCCCATCTTTTCTCTGAGTAAAATGCTTATGGAACTGCTCATGTGGAGCAAAACTAACTGACTTGAGTTCCTTGCCACGCTGAAGCAGCCCTCTAGGGACGTTTTGGATTTAAAAACATCTTCTTATCTCTCAATCTCCTCTACCCCCAGATGCCAACCCCTCCTCCTTCCTCTTGGTCTCTGTCCCCGCTGGTGCCAGCCCCTGAGGTCAGGGCCAGGGCTCCATTGGTCTTTGCTGGTTTGGCTAACCATCCAGGTATCTCCTTTCTCCCCGATCCATGTGGGGACCTTCCCAACTTGCTTCTCAGCTGGAAAAGGTAACTTTTTGTCAATTGAAGACAACCCACTGGTCTAAGACCTGCTGTGAGTGAGGGAGGGGGTCAAGAGTGACATGGGTCCCTCCCCTGCAGGAATTTCTGTTTCCTGGTCCCTCCCTTGAAGCCATCCTCACTCCTGGGAAACAATTGAGGGCCTTGATTTTTTCCATCGTCATTTTTTTGGTTCACAGGAGGTAAAAGCCTTAGAAAAACTCAAAACCAGTGCCTAGAACAACCCACTGCACGTTCCCAAAAAACACCAGTGATATGCTGGTGGCTTTATTTTTTGATAGCACGCAATGCAGCCGCCTGCATTTTTTCCCACTCAATTGAGTGACTTTTTGATGGATTTGACTGGTTGTTTTGGCATCGCAAAGGCACAAACTTGAGCTGGGGCTCCACGGAGGCGGCAAAATCAGACATGAATAATAATCATAATAAACCTTCACAACATAGAAAGTTTCCAAAGAGCTTTCCCGTGCATTTACCTCGTTCCATCCTGAAGCGCCCTGTGACATGGGCAGGGCTGAGGTTATAGCTCCCATTTTCCTCATGGATGACATAGAAGCCCAGATGTGGGTGGCAGCTCATCCCCTGTCCTGACCAGACCTGGATTCCTGTCTCAGGCTATTTCCATGTTGATGGGTATGAGAGATAGAGAGAGAAGCTGCCTGGTGGGGCTTACCTAGCAAGACACCAGGCAAGGACTGTTCAGAATATTAGCTTGGGTGGTAGGGCCAGTTAGGATTCAGGGAATCAGGTTCTGAAGAGGAAAACAAACATTGGGGTATTGGACATCAGGCTGAGGCAGGTTCTGATGAGGTCTGGGCTAGTCCTAGGACTTGTAGGGGACCTAGAGACACCGGTCACATTAACAAGTCTGCAGGACACTTTGCCTGATTATCTCCTAGGGCTGGTGCCAGGTGCAGCTGTGAGGGGAGCATACCTGGCCTGCAGGGTCCCTGCTGGGCTCCCAGCTCTATCTTGCAAACCTTTCTAACAGCTCCCATTGGCCTCTGGCACATTTCTGCTCCTCCTCCCCTCCCCCCCTCACCTCTTCTGGCTTTACCTTGGTGGCTTCTCCTTTCTCCTGGTCCATTATTTCCATCCTCCTCAACCCAGGGTAACCCCCTGCCCCACCTCCCCCTTTGCAAGATCCAAATCTCTTTGCTCATGGATGTAACAACATGCCTACCAAGAAACACCTCTGTGGTCCTCTCTGTTCTCAGTGCATTTGTTTTTATTGGGGCCCTCTTGGGACACTGTTTCCTTTTCTTGCCTTGGCCCAAACTGACAACCTGAGATATTTGTTGATGTTCCCTTGGAGGTGCCAGCCCCTTTGCTGAAAGTATCTCCTTCTTTCTCCCCAACCCACGTGAGGATCTTCTAGTCATTCTCAGCTGGGGAAAGTGCCTTTGACAATAGAAGACAACCCATTGGGCTAAGACCTGCTGTGAATGAGGAGGTCAAGAGTGACCCAGGTCTACCCCAGGAAGGCGTTCTTGGCTGCTCAGGTCCACCCTGATCCTGGGCAGCTGAGACCTGGGAGGCTGTGGCCTCAGCGCTTCCTTTCTAATTCTTTGGAGCTCTCCTTCCTCCTCCCCCATTCCTGCACGCCCTCTCTCCTTCTTCCTGTCCCTGTCATCACACACACACACACACACACACACACACACACACACACACACACTGGACTTCCTGTGTCTTTGTGATCAGTCCCTACTCTTCTCAGGGAACTGGTATTCCCTTCTTTTAGGTTTTTCGGATCTCAAGGTGGCAAAAATGGAGCTCTAATAGAAGACTGGGACTCTGCTGGGGCCAGTTTGGGTGAGACGGTGAGTCGATCTGGGAGCTCCTGAAACTCGCCAGAAGGTGTGGGCCCCGAGTTTGTGACTTGCAGTGAGTTGACTACATTTTCATCATTTTGACATATTTTGTGTCTAACTCTTGTCTCCCAGTAGACAGGAGCCTCTTCCCCGTCTTACAAGGACTTCATGTGACTCTCTAAACGGGTTGCCATTGAGTGGACATGAGAAGGGAGCTGGCGTGGACAGAGGAGAGGCTGCTGCTCCTGTCCGTGTGCTCTGCACAGGCCTTTGGGTGCCTCATTTGCCTGGGGGCTGGCAGTTCCCTCATGGCTCCTTCTGCTCGTGGGCTACGCTCCCTGGCTGCAGCCCCCTCCCCTCCCTCACACTCAGGGTGCAGGCAGCTTGTGTGAAGTCAGTGCTGGGCACCCAGCCCGGAAGTGAGGAAAGACTGTGCTGGCCCCTGTGGCCTTATGCAGGACACAGACTCCAGGGTGTCCCTGGGGACAAGTCTTTGCCCCTGGGGATCGTGGGGTGGGGGGACTCTGGGCCCTCCCCACCCCACCCCAATTTCCTTTTGAAGGGCCTGACAAAAAGGAGGAGGTCCCTCTCTGCCTGTCCCCCTGCCTTCCTGGGCCAAATGTGAATCGTATTTCATTTATGGCATTTTCTTTCTGTGAAAAACACATAGTTTGACCAATTAAATCCTCTTCTGGGCTAAGCCCGACAGAATTGGGGAGGCAACTGAAAAGGACATCCTGTTCTTATGGTTTTTCATCTCTCTGGTTTTTTTTTTTTTTTAAACTCTTGGTCACGGTTCAGATTTAGAGGGAAGCAGTGATGGGAATAAACTATGTCCTTTCTGGCCTCCTGGCGGCTGTAGAGCTCCAGCTCCTATCTGTGCAGCCAGGGCCGGCAGCGAGGCCCTCCTGGCCAGAAAGCAAGCGCCAACTCCGAGAGGCCCCTGGACCCTGGAATCTGGAGAGGACAGAGCAGGGCCGCCCTGCAGGGGAGGGCCAGGGGTGGTAAGGGAGCCCTGCAGTGGGTGTGAGAGGCAGCAACCAACTCCAGGGAGCGGGAAAGTCAGGGGGGAGAGGGCAGTGCGGTCTGGGGACCTGTCACTAGCTGAATTTGGTGGAGTGAGTATAAACAAGGAACATGGACACAGCACCCAGCACTGGGCCAGCAGCACGGTCCTGTAAACCCTGGGGACGTCCTCCGTGGGTCCGGGAGGTGGGGCTGGGGCAAAGGAGGATACACATGGCAGGTGTGATGCAGTGAATACAGCTAATGGGTTAGTTTCCAAAACCCTTTGGGGCTGTTCAGAATCACGAACAGGCGGGGCGCCTGAGTGGCTCAGACGGTTAAGCATCAGACTTTGGCTCGGGTCACAATCTCACGGCTGGTGAGTTTCAGTCTAGTGTCGGGCTCTGTGCTGACAGCTTGGAGCCGGGACCCTGGTTCAGATTCGGTGTCTCCCTCTTTCTCTGTCCCTCCTCCCACCTCTGGGAACAGGCAAGGTGGGATGTGGGGCCAAGCAGTTCTGCTTGTCAAGGGGACCCCACTGGTACACGTGGGTTGGAAGACCAGGGCAAATTGAGTGACAGGAGAGTGGAAGGAAGGAATGAAAGTAAGTTTGCTGGGCAGCTACGGACCTGGCATGGTATCAAGTAATTCATACATGCCTCCTTTTATTCCAGCAACATCCACTTATTCATTCACGTATTTATTTATTTGACCATTCAACAAACATTTATTGAGAGCTTTCCCTACATTAGTCACTTTTCTGGGCACCAGGGATGTAAATCAAATGAGATATGGCTCCTCCTTCAAGAGCTGACAGTCTGGATGAGAGGAACCTTCTGTCAGGCTGGGCAGTCAGGGATGACTTCCTGGAGGAGGTAACTTTTGAACTGAGATTGAAAGCTTTAACTAAAAGGAAAAGTAAAGAGTGGTGATGGGAAACCACTGTGGTGTTCCATGTGGAGGAAGGAATGTGTGTGCAGGCATGGAGATCTGAAGCATTGACATTTTTGAGAACATATAAATAGTTCCATGTGACTGAGGCCAAGGGTCTAAGAGAGGCTCAGAGGTGTAAGGTAGAGATGGAGGGCCTTTTGAAGATCCAGGGGGCTGTAATAAGGTCTGGACACAACAGTGAGCATTGCGACATTTATTTTTTTATTGTGGTTATTTATCGGGTGACATGACAAGATTACCATTTTACATATTCTGGACGTAGGGAGTCTTGTTGAGGGGTATGGGCATCACTTGGGAAAGTGGAAAGTTCTAGATTAGGATGATTGCTTCGGAGATGGAGAGAAGTGGATGGTTTTGGGGCTGGTGGGAAAAACGGATGGATAGATGGGACAGGACTGGAAGAGGAGGGTGAGATGCTGGCCACATCTTTTAGTTCATGCGATTGGTGTGCAACCCCACCTCTCAAAGCCTGCTATCAATATGAGGAATTTAGCAGTGGAAGACACAGAAGTGGTTCCTCTTTTTGTGGGAATGCCACTCCAGGAGGGAAGACAGTGAACAAGAAGTGAAGATACTGGAGTGTCTGGGTGACTCAGTTGGTTGAGTGTCTGACTTCAGCTCATGTCATGATCTCATGGTTTGTGGGTTTGAGCCCCACATCGGGCTCTGTGCTGACAGCTCAGAGCCTGGAGCCTGCTTCGGATTCTTGGTCTCTTTCTCTCTCTGCTCCTCCCCTGTTCACACTCTGTCTCTCAAAAATAAATAAATGTAAAAAAAAAGAAAAAAGGTGAAGATAGTGGTTCATGCAAAGAGGGGCTAAGAAAGGGGTTGGGGCTTCTGGCTGTGCTTTTGGAAGGTTCTGATTAGGGCAGCATCTCTAGGGAGACTGATGACACCAGATGGGAGAGGGTGGAGGTTTGGGATAGAGGGTGGAGAGCAGGACATGCAGTGGTTCCTCCTTTCACAGATGGCAGGGCCACTGGCCATTTTACTGAGAACACAGGTTGGGGAGCAGCCTTGAGGTGTGGGCTTGCTACATTTGGGTGTCCTCAGGGCCCCCAGGTGGTGATGTCTGGAGAGTGGTCCAATAAGTAAGTGCGGCGTTCATCTGAGGGCTCATAACTGAACAATTCAGGTTTGGGTCCATTATTATATATGTGACAGTTGAGGCCATGGGCTGGAGGTCAATGAAAAAAATGAATCATGGAAATGATTGGCTTTCCCTCTTACCTCTCTCTGTCTGATAAAATAATACAATTCTAATGAACCTTTTGGGGAGATAAAATATGCACACAGTGAACATTCAAAAAGCACAAGAGGGTATACAGTGAACGGTGAGCTCCACTCTCCCTCCTGATCCCCAACAACCCAGACCCCATGTCTGGAGAGACGTGAGTTTCTTATGTATTCTGGAAATGTCCTAAGCCTATAAAGCGATTTTACATAAATGTTAGTGCATTATATTTGCTTTCTATCTTTCTTTTAAAACTTAACTAAATATCTTGACAATTATCCCTTATGAGTAATAATAAAAATTTATCTCATTCTTTTATGTAGCTGTATAATATTCCATTATGTGTATGTTCTGTTTAATTAGCCAGTTCCTTATGAGTGGGAATTCAGGGTGTTTTCAGGCTTTTGCTATATAAACAATACAGCAAAAATATCTTTGTACATACAAACATCATTTAGGGATTTTGACTATATGTAAGAAAAAACTCAAACAACAGAGATTTAAACAAAATAAGGACATATTTTTTTTCTCACGTCATGAGAAATCTGGGGTAGGTAAATGCCAGCATTAGTTTAGTGGCACAATGATACCACAGCAAGGTCCCTACATTCTTTTCCTGTGGTTACACGGTGGCTGCTTCAGATTGGCCACCACATCCTCTTTCCAGGCAGAAAGGAAGACAACAAAGTGGGGGAGGGGCAGAGAGAGGGAGAGACACAGAATCTGAAGCAGGTTCCAGGCTCTGAGCTGTCAGCACAGAGCCTGACGCGGGGCTTGAACTCATGAACCATGAGATCATGACCTGAACTGAAGTTGGATGCTTAACTGACTGAGCCACCCAGGTGCCCTTAGGGGAGTTTTCTGGAAGTCTTCCAAACAGTTTTTTTCTTACATCTCATTGGTCAGACCTGTGTCAAGCAACCATCTCTATCTTAAGGGACGCTGGGAAATATCTTTTAGTTTGGCCCTTTGCTCTGCCAACAAAATCAGGTTCTGTTGTAAAGAAGGGGTAGATGTCTGATAGATTTTATCTCTGCTACAAATTCTTATAAATGGAATTTCTGGATTAAATCATCCTATGCATTTAAAATTTTGATGATGCCAAATTGCCCTCCAAAGGGGTTTTTACCAGTTGCACCTCTACAAGAGTGCCTGTTTCCCTACATCATTGCCCACAGACTGTTGCCAAACTCTTTATGTTTTGCTAATCTGATGGGTGAAAAACAATCTCTCATTGCTTTAATTTGCATTCCTCTTATTGTGAGTGAGGTAGAGCATTATTTTATGTGCTTAAAAACACTGGCATTTAGAGCATGGCAGGAGAAGGAAATCCCAAGAGGGAGAATGAGAAGCATGGGCTGGGGAAAAAGAAAAGCAGAGAGGTTGGGCCCAAAGAAGGGGAGAGAGGAGCTTCAAGGATGGAAGGAGGACGGAGGGGACACTACCAGATATTGCAAAAAGGAAAAGTAAGGACAAAGGTGTGCCCACTGGGTTTGGAAATATGGGGCCACTTGGGACCCCAGAAGGTGCCCCAGAAGCTGCCCAGCAGGTTTAGCTGGAATAGCAACCAGGTGAGCCTCCTTTCCTGCAGAGTATATATTTTTTAAATTGAGATGAGTAAATGAATTCAGAGGGGCTCAATAACTTGCTTAAGGCTTCCAGGACTTGTGTGGGAGGAGCTAGGATTTGAATCCCAGTGTGCTGGACCTCCGGGATCTTCGATAGTGAGCCCCACAGGGGCTCTGGTGCAGGGAGAGTATCTGGTTAGAACTGCTGCCTTACAGACCTGGAAGGGCCTTTGAGATGATGGATCCCCTTGACCCACTTACCTGGGGGGGGCACTGAATACCATTAACCATCTGGCAGAAAACATGAGAGCCTTGCAGGAACCCAGATCCTTCTAGGATTCAGGGAATTTTGTGGAATTACTCTTTTCTCTGGCAACGGCGCTAGTGATACTTGGGCCAAGTAGAACTCACCTGTCTATCAGCATCTTAGATGAAGCAATTTACCTGAGTCCCCAGGGGAGTGATGAGAGACAAGCCCAATTTGTGTGCTCAAAAACGATCAAGATATTGCCTTTTGGGAGTGGTCTGGGAGCTTCAAGCAGACCCAGGGCCCGTGAGAGAATTACTGTTCCTTCTTCTGTCATGGCAGGTACTCTAAATTGCCCCCTCCTAAGGTCACTAACATATATATTAAAATCTATCCTTGGCTCTCAATAAAGCCAACCAGATGGCCATATCTCTAGCTTGTTTGGTGATTTATTCACCCATTCATTTAAAACATTTTTATAATTAGGCTTAAAGTAATTTATTGTTATAATAAAATATTGATTATCACCCAGATAATCCCTGTTGAAGTGTTTGTATAGGGTGGTAATGTGCTCAGCCTCTAAAGACCAACCATGGTCAGCTAAGGCAATCACGGTAATATGTTCCTTTTTAAAAAGCTAAATCCTCACTTTCCCAGAAACCCTTGTAACTGGATGGTGAAAGGGTCTCATGAGGCACAGTTCTGTGTGTAAGAGACGGTCAGGAGAGGCATGTTCCCTGGCCTTAAATCTACCTTCTTCTTGTCTCGAATGTGGCTGGGTAAAGCAGACCATCTTGTAGCCATCTTGCAAAAGAAAGTGACAGTAACAGATCAAATACCTAGAGAATGGAGCAGCAGAAAGATAGGTCTTTTATAACTTTGATACCCAACCTGCATTTCCAGTCTTCAGATTTCTTGTTATGTGAGATAAGGAACTATATTGTTTAAGCCACGATTACTCATGTTTCTGAGTATTTGTAGCTAAAAACATTCCTGTTATACTCTTGGGTTTTTTATTTATACAAAGACTCACTCATAATTCAGCGAATTGCATTCTTCACTTAATATGTCTTGGTGATTTATTTATATCTACACACAGGTCTGCCTAATTCTTTTCTTTTTACAAGCATATAATATTCCATTACAATAAATACACTACAATTTACTGCCCATTGGTTGAAATTTAGGTTGCTTCCCATTTTTGCTTCTTCAAAGCAAAGCTATAATGAACCTCTTGAACACGTGTATTGGACACTTTTGTTACTGTATCTGGAGATTAAATTGCTAACGGTGTAATCGCTGGATCAAATGCTATGTGAGCTGTAGAATACATCAATATACATACCCGCTAAGACTGCACACGCATGCTGTTTCCCAAACTCTCACTAAATGGCTGCTGTTACCTGTTTGTATTCCTGATGGTACAATCAGTTTTGAAAAAGTGTTTTAAAGTTTCAATTTGCATTTACTTATTTATGATTAAGGTGGAGCGTTTTTTTCTTGTGTATATTGGACATCTGGATTTCTTCTTTTGTGAGCACCTGTTTTTATCCATTCCTACATTTTTCCCTATGGGACTGTTAGGATCTTTCTAATTAATACAAAAAGATTTTTGTGTGATTTCGGAAAATCAGCCTTTGACAAATGGGTTACAAGTTTTACCCTCCACTTGCTGTTTACTTTTTGACTTTCTTGATGGTATTTTTCATCCCTCAAACAATTTTAGCTTCTTTGTGGTTGTAGGTAGCAATCATTTCCTTAATGCTTCTGGGTTTTCATCTTATTTAGGAAGGACTTTGCACTCCAGGAGTATAAGTACATTTACCAATTTTTTTTTTCCTCCTAATACTTTTATGGTTTCTTTTCTACACTTAAGTATTTGCTTCAGCTGGATTTTATTTTGGTCTAAGGAGTAAGATAAGAATGTGCTTTATGTTTTTCCAAACAAGCCCCTGTACTGCCCATTCTGAGGAGCGAGGCTTGCATATGGGACCTGAATAAGTCAAGGTTATCTTCCTGTTCCCTTCAGATCTAGACCGTCTTCAGAGGTATTTTTTAAAACAAGTTTTTACTTGAATTCCAGTTAGTTATCATACCATGTTATATTAGTTTTCAAGGATACAATATAGAGATTCAACACTTCCTTACATCACCCCGTGCACATCACAAGTGCACACCTTCCTCCCCATCGCCTGTTTTACCCATCCCCCCACCACCTGTCTTCTGGTAACAAGCAGTTTATTCTCTACAGTTAAGAGTCTCTTTCTTGATTTCTCTCTCTCTCTCTCTCGCTCTCTCGCTCTCTCGCTCTCTCGCTCTCTCGCTCTCTCTCTTGCTCTCTTTCCCCTTTGCGCATTTGTTTTGTTTCTTAAGTTCCACATATGAGGGAAATCGTGTGGTATTTGTCTTTCTCTGACTGGACGGTCTTGGGAGGTTTGAAGACACCAGGAAAGAGAATGTTGTCATGCAGGGGGCTGGCACTGTGTGGCAATTTCCAGCACTAGGGCAGGCAAGGTAGGGGAAGGGATTGGGTAGTGGAAAGTCCGTCCTGAATCCACGACCTTCAGGGTGATGACTGTTTTGAAGGGTCCGTTCAGAGAAGCTTCCTACTGGGTCCTGGATGTCAGGGACTCTCAAGATTTCCTTTTCACAAAAGTCTGGCCGAAACGGTGACTGAGGAAGCAGACGATCTTGCAGGGGCTCCTGGAATCTCTCTCTGAGGTGCAAACATAGCCAGAAATGAGCCAGAAATGGCTCTTTTAACTGCTCTTTGCTTTTCTGTCCTTCTCCTTCTCCCTCAGTCAGTTACTCATTGGCCTTAGGCTTCCCCCAGATCCCGTGAGGTGCCAGTCCCAACTGGGGACACATCCCACCAACACTCCCAAGACTCCTGAGCAGGAGTTGGGTGGGGACAGGAGACCAGAGCTTGAGGCACAGAAGAAATTGGGGGTAGCCACACGTATATGGCAAATGTTCTCGATGTTTCCCAGGAGCATAGCTTTTGCAGATGAACTTGCTGTGAACGTTCATTTTTAAGATTCTCTGAGAGGTTAAAATAAAAAGGTGTATTAATACTGGAGTTGGCAAACATGTGGGGCTTTTTGTTTTTTGCATTTTAAGTTTTACTGAGATGTAGTTCACACATTATACAACTGAAAGCACACCAGAAAAGTTTTTATTTGGTACATTCACGGAGTTATGCAACTATCACCATCTAATTTTAGGATGTTTTCATCCCTCTGAAAAGAAACCCTGAACCTATTACCAGTCACGGTCCATCCCCTCCCCTCAGCCCTAGGCTACCACAACCATGAATTGGCTTTGTGTATTTGTCTCTTCTGGACAGTTCATATAAATGAAATCATACAATATGTAGTCTTCATTTTATTTATTTTTATTTATATATTTTTTATTAAAATTGTTTTTTATATGTATTTATTTTGGAGAGAGAGAGAGAGAGAGAGAGAGAGACAGAGTGTGAGTAGAGGAAGGGTAGAAAGAGAGGGAGACATAGAATCTGAAGCAGGTCCATGCTCCGAGCTGTCAGCACAGAGCCCAACTCGGGGCCCAGACTCACAAACCATGAGATCATGGCCTCAGCTGAAGTCAGATGCCCAGCCAACTGAGCCACCCAGGCACCCCTTCATTTTTATTTTTTAAAATTTAAATCCAAGTTAGTTAACATATAGTGCGATAATGATTTCAGGTGTAGAATTTAGTGATTTATCACTTACATATAACATGCAGTGCTCATCCCAACAAGTGCCCTACTTAATGCCCGTCACCCATTTAGCCCATCCCCCCACCCACCCAAGACCCATCCAGCAACATGCTTGTTCTCTCTATTTAAGAGCCTCTTATGATTTGCTTCCCTGTCTTTCATCCTATTTTTGCTTCCCTTCCCCTATGTTCATCTGTTTTGTTTCTTAAATTTGTGGAGCCTTTTTATAACCATGCTGGAAAACCGTCTGGCAGTATCTACTGAAGCTACTCATAGCGATACTTTATGACGCAGCAACTGAACGCCTGCGGACGTATGCACCAGACACGAGTACATATGTTCACTAAAAGACATGTACTAGAAATGTTGATGGCAGCAGTGTTTGTAACTGTCCCAAGCAGGGAATAATGCAAATATTTATTGATAAAAGAGTGAATAAATAAGTTGTGGTAGAGTCACACAGTGGGATCTATTTCAGCAAAAAAAAAAACCCTCCCAAACATTCAGTATAATATGTGTTATGGGTTGAATTGTGTTCCCCTCCCCCAATTTGTATGTTGAAGTCCTGTACTCTAGTATGTCATGTGACTGTATTTGCAGATTGGGTCTTTAAAGAGGCAGTTAAATTAAAATGAGCTCATTAGGATAGCCCCTAATCCAGTATGACTGGTGTCCTTAGAAAAAGAGGAAATTAGGACACAGACATACACAGAGGGAAGACTACGTGAAGATTCAGGGCGAAGACGGGAGTCTACAAGCCAAGGAGAGAGGCCTCACCTTGATCTCGGACTTCTACCCTCCAGAACTGTGAGAAAATACATTTCTGTTGTTTAAGCCACTGGGTCTGTGGTATTTCGTTATGGCTGTGCTAGCAGACTGATATGATATGCGATTGCATGAATGAATCTCATAGATGTTATGTTAAGTGAATGAAATGAGAAATCAAGTGTATATACTGGATGATTCCATTTACATGGAATTTAAGAATAGGCAAAACTAGTTGGTTAGCTTTAGAGTGTGAATATTGACTGGGCTGGGGGGAGACTTCTAGGGTACTGGAAATGTTTTTAAAAGATGTTTATTAATTTATTTTGAAAGAGAGAGAGAGAAAGAGAGAAGCAGAGAGAGAGGGAGAGAGAGAATCACAAGCAGGCTCCATGCTTAGTGTAGAGCCCAACGTGGGGCTCAATCTCACAACTCTGAGATCATGACCTGAGCAGAAATCAAAAGTCAGACGCTTAACTGACTGAACCGCCCAGGCGCCTCATGAAATGTTTTATATCTTGATCTGGATGGTGGCTATACGGGTATACACCTATATAAGACTCCATCAAGCTGTATACGTAAGATTCGTAAGATTGCACATTTTATTATTTATGGGCTGTATCTTTTTTTTAATTTATAATAGTTTATTGTCAAATTGGTTTCCATATAACACCCAGTGCTTCTCCCCACAAGTGCCCTCCTCTATGACCATCACCCCCTGTCCCCCTTCAGTTTTTGGTTTGTTTTCAGTATTTAATAGTCTCTTATGGTTTGTGTCCCTTGCTCTCCCCAAGTCTCTTTCCACCTTCCCCTCCCTATGGTCCTTTGTTAGGTTTCTCCTGTTAGATCTATGAGTGCAAACATGTGGTATCTGTCCTTCTCCGCCTGACTTATTTCGCTTAGCATGACACCCTCGAGGTCCATCCACTTTGCTACAAATGGCCAGATTTCATTCTTTCTCATTGCCATGTAATACTCCAGTGTATATATATATATACACCACATCTTCTTGATCCACTCTTCAGGTGATGGACATTTAGGCTCTTTCCATGATTTGGCTATTGTAGAAAGTGCCGCTATGAACATTGGGGTACATGTGCTCCTATGCATCAGCACTTCTGTATCCCTTGGGTAAATCCCTAGCAGTGCTATTGCTGGGTCATAAGGGAGTTTTATCCATAGTTTTTTGAGGAACCTCCACACTGTTTTCCAGAGTGGCTGCACCA